>NW_027441949.1:300000-479052 GCF_048569485.1 Anomaloglossus baeobatrachus
ATATGTATTGTAGAAATGTCTCCTATCATGTTCCCTATTTTTTTATTATGTCCACATCCTGGTCCCCATCTTGGAAATCATAACAAACGTGCACTTTTTTGTTTAATTTACACATTGGACCATAGGAAAAATGACACTACAGCTACAGAGGTGACCGTCTGATAGCCCAGCTCGACTATCCATCTCTACTGAAGACCCTTTCAGCTTTTTGAGAGTTGGGTGGAGGACATCATCTCTGAAAATAGGGTCCCACAGCTGCACCCCATCAGTGTGAGCAGGACTCTTAGGACTCTTAGAAGAGTCAATGTTTTGAGACCATGGGGTGCGCTTAGCCCCCTCTCTTCGTCACTGAGGATGATTTCATTTTTCAGGGATTAGAGAGGGTGGTCCTTGTGGTGGACTGCAGGTATGGAGAGCTGTTGTCATCGTATTAAATAGATAAGAATGATTATATGTATTGTAGAAATGTCTCCTATCATGTTCCCTAATTTTTTATTATGTCCACATCCTGGTCCCCATCTTGGACATCATAACAAACGTGCACTTTTTTGTTTAATTTACACATTGGACCATAGGAAAAATGACACTACAGGTACAGAGGTGACCGTCTGATAGCCCAGCTCGTCTATCCATCTCTACTGAAGACCCTTTCAGCTTTTTGAGAGTTTGGTGGAGAACATCATCTCTGAAAATAGGGTCCCACAGCTGCACCCCATCAGTGTGAGCAGGACTCTTAGGACTCTTAGAAGAGTCAATGCTCTGAGACCATGGGGGGCGCTTAGCCCCCTCTCTTCGTCACTGAGGATGATTTCACTTTTCAGGGAATAGAGAGGGTGGTCCTTGTGGTGGACTGCAGGTATGGAGAGCTGTTGTCATCGTATTAGATAGATAAGAATGATTATATGTATTGTAGAAATGTCTCCTATCATGTTCCCTATTTTTTTATTATGTCCACATCCTGGTCCCCATCTTGGAAATCATAACAAACGTGCACTTTTTTGTTTAATTTACACATTGGACCATAGGAAAAATGACACTACAGCTACAGAGGTGACCGTCTGATAGCCTAGCTCGACTATCCATCTCTACTGAAGACCCTTTCAGCTTTTTGAGAGTTGGGTGGAGGACATCATCTCTGAAAATAGGGTCCCACAGCTGCACCCCATCAGTGTGAGCAGGACTCTTAGGACTCTTAGAAGAGTCAATGTTTTGAGACCATGGGGTGCGCTTAGCCCCCTCTCTTCGTCACTGAGGATGATTTCATTTTTCAGGGATTAGAGAGGGTGGTCCTTGTGGTGGACTGCAGGTATGGAGAGCTGTTGTCATCGTATTAGATAGATAAGAATAATTATATGTATTGTAGAAATGTCTCCTATCATGTTCCCTATTTTTTTATTATGTCCACATCCTGGTCCCCATCTTGGAAATCATAACAAACGTGCACTTTTTTGTTTAATTTACACATTGGACCATAGGAAAAATGACACTACAGCTACAGAGGTGACCGTCTGATAGCCCAGCTCGACTATCCATCTCTACTGAAGACCCTTTCAGCTTTTTGAGAGTTGGGTGGAGGACATCATCTCTGAAAATAGGGTCCCACAGCTGCACCCCATCAGTGTGAGCAGGACTCTTAGGACTCTTAGAAGAGTCAATGCTCTGAGACCATGGGGGGCGCTTAGCCCCCTCTCTTCGTCACTGAGGATGATTTCATTTTTCAGGGATTAGAGAGAGTGGTCCTTGTGGTGGACTGCAGGAATGGAGAGATGTTGTGATCGTATTAGATAGATAAGAATGATTATATGTATTGTAGAAATGTCTCCTATCATGTTCCCTAATTTTTTATTATGTCCACATCCTGGTCCCCATCTTGGACATCATAACAAACGTGCACTTTTTTGTTTAATTTACACATTGGACCATAGGAAAAATGACACTACAGCTACAGAGGTGACCGTCTGATAGCCCAGCTCGACTATCCATCTCTACTGAAGACCCTTTCAGCTTTTTGAGAGTTCGGTGGAGGACATCATCTCTTAAAATAGGGTCCCACAGCTGCACCCCATCAGTGTAAGCAGGACTCTTAGGACTCTTAGAAGAGTCAATGCTCTAAAACCATGGGGGGCGCCAAACAAAACTTTTAGTGGATTTCTACTTATTTTATTAAATATTATCCCCACCAAACAGGACAAGCTTGCATCTGTTATAGTTTTGGAGAAAAATGTGATCATTTCATTTATGCGCGAAATGCCTTAAAAATGGCTTTAAAAAGGGTTTGGAGCACGGAGACGACTATCTCGGGATTGCAAGATAACCAAACAAAACTTTTAGTGGATTTCTACTTATTTTTTTTAAATATCATCTCCACCAAACAGGACAAGCTTGCATCTGTTATAGTTTTGGAGAAAAATGTGATCATTTCATTTATGCGCGAAATGCCTTAAAATGGCTTTAAAATGGTTTTGAAGCATGGAGACGATTATCTCGGGATTGCAAGATAACCAAACACAACTTTTAGTGGATTTCTAATTATTTTATTAAATATCATCCCCTCCAAACAGGACAAGCTTGCATCTGTTATAGTTTTGGAGAAAAATGTGATCATTTCATTTATGCGCGAAATGCCTTAAAAATGGCTTTAAAATGGATTTGGAGCATGGAAACGATTATCTTGGGATTGCAAGATAACCAAATAAAACTTTTAGTGGATTTCTACTTATTTTATTAAATATCATCTCCACCAAACAGGACAAGCTTGCATGTGTTATAGTTTTGGAGAAAAATGTGATCATTTCATTTATGCGCGAAATGCCTTTGAAATGGCTTTAAAATGGATTTGGAGCATGGAGACGATTATCTCAGGATTGCAATATAAACAAACGAAACTTTTAGTAGGTTTCTACTTATTTTATTAAATATTATCTCCACCAAACAGGACAAGCTTGCATCTGTTATAGTTTTGGAGAAAAATGTGATCATTTCATTTATGCGCGAAATGCCTTAAAAATGGCTTTAAAATGGTTTTGAAGCATGGAGACGATTATCTCGGGATTGCAAGATAACCAAACAAAACTTTTAGTGGATTTCTAATTATTTTATTAAATATCATCCCCTCCAAACAGGACAAGCTTGCATCTGTTATAGTTTTGGAGAAAAATGTGATCATTTCATTTATGCGCACAATGCCTTTGAAATGGCTTTAAAATAGATTTGGAGCATGGAGACGATTATCTCGGGATTGCAAGATAACCAAACAAAACTTTTAGTGGATTTCTACTTATTTTACCAAATATCATCTCCACCAAACAGGACAAGCTTGCATGTGTTATAGTTTTGGAGAAAAATGTGATCATTTCATTTATGCGCAAAATGCCTTTGAAATGGCTTTAAAATGGATTTGGAGCATGGAGACGATTATCTCAGGATGGCAATATAAACAAACGAAACTTTTAGTAGATTTCTACTTATTTTATTAAATATTATCTCCACCAAACAGGACAAGCTTGCATCTGTTATAGTTTTGGAGAAAAATGTGATCATTTCATTTATGCGCGAAATGCCTTAAAAATGGCTTTAAAATGGATTTGGAGCATGGAGACGATTATCTTGGGATTGCAAGATAACCAAACAAAACTTTTAGTGGATTTCTACTTATTTTATTAAATATTATCCCCACCAAACAGGACAAGCTTGCATCTGTTATAGTTTTGGAGAAAAATGTGATCATTTCATTTATGCGCGAAATGCCTTAAAAATGGCTTTAAAAAGGGTTTGGAGCATGGAGACGATTATCTCGGGATTGCAAGATAACCAAACAAAACTTTTAGTGGATTTCTACTTATTTTATGAAATATCATCTCCACCAAACAGGACAAGCTTGCATCTGTTATAGTTTTGGAGAAAAATGTGATCATTTCATTTATGCGCGAAATGCCTTAAAGATGGCTTTAAAATGGATTTGGAGCATGGAGACGACTATCTCGGGATTGCAAGATAACCAAACAAATCTGTTAGTGGATTTCTACTTATTTTATTAAATATCATCTCCACCAAACAGGAGAAGCTTGCATCTGTTATAGTTTTGGAGAAAAATGTGATCATTTCATTTATGCGCGAAATGCCTTTGAAATGGCTTTAAAATGGATTTGGAGCATGGAGACGATTATCTCAGGATTGCAATATAAACAAACGAAACTTTTAGTAGATTTCTACCTATTTTATTAAATATTATCTCCACCAAACAGGACAAGCTTGCATCTGTTATAGTTTTGGAGAAAAATGTGATCATTTCATTTATGCGCGAAATGCCTTAAAAATGGCTTTAAAATGGATTTGGAGCAAGGAGACGATTATCTTGGGATTGCAAGATAACCAAACAAAACTTTTAGTGGATTTCTACTTATTTTATTAAATATCATCTCCACCAAACAGGACAAGCTTGCATGTGTTATAGTTTTGGAGAAAAATGTGATCATTTCATTTATGCGCGAAATGCCTTTGAAATGGCTTTAAAATGGATTTGGAGCATGGAGACGATTATCTCAGGATTGCAATATAAACAAACGAAACTTTTAGTAGGTTTCTACTTATTTTATTAAATATTATCTCCACCAAACAGGACAAGCTTGCATCTGTTATAGTTTTGGAGAAAAATGTGATCATTTCATGTATGCGCGAAATGCCTTAAAAATGGCTTTAAAATAGTTTTGAAGCATGGAGACGATTATCTCGGGATTGCAAGATAACCAAACAAAACTTTTAGTGGATTTCTACATATTTTATTAAATATCATCTCTACCAAACAGGACAAGCTTGCATCTGTTTTAGTTTTGAAGAAAAATGTGATCATTTCATTTATGCGCGAAATGCCTTCAAAATGGCTTTTAAATGCATTTGAAGCATGGAGACGATTATCTCGGGATTGCAAGATAACCAAACAAAACTTTTAGTGGATTTCTACTTATTTTATTAAATATTATCCCCTCCAAACAGGACGAGCTCCCATCTGTTATAGTTTTGGAGAAAAATGTGATCATTTCATTTATGCGCGAAATGCCTTAAAAATGGCTTTAAAATGGATTTGGAGCATGGAGACGATTATCTCGGGATTGCAAGATAACCAAACAAAACTTTTAGTGGATTTCTACTTATTTTATTAAATATTATCCCCACCAAACAGGACAAGCTTGCATCTGTTATAGTTTTGGAGAAAAATGTGATCATTTCATTTATGCGCACAATGCCTTTGAAATGGCTTTAAAATAGATTTGGAGCATGGAGACGATTATCTCGGGATTGCAAGATAACCAAACAAAACTTTTAGTGGATTTCTACTTATTTTACCAAATATCATCTCCACCAAACAGGACAAGCTTGCATGTGTTATAGTTTTGGAGAAAAATGTGATCATTTCATTTATGCGCAAAATGCCTTTGAAATGGCTTTAAAATGGATTTGGAGCATGGAGACGATTATCTCAGGATGGCAATATAAACAAACAAAACTTTTAGTAGATTTCTACTTATTTTATTAAATATTATCTCCACCAAACAGGACAAGCTTGCATCTGTTATAGTTTTGGAGAAAAATGTGATCATTTCATTTATGCGCGAAATGCCTTAAAAATGGCTTTAAAATGGATTTGGAGCATGGAGACGATTATCTTGGGATTGCAAGATAACCAAACAAAACTTTTAGTGGATTTCTACTTATTTTATTAAATATCATCTCCACCAAACAGGACAAGCTTGCATGTGTTATAGTTTTGGAGAAAAATGTGATCATTTCATTTATGCGTAAAATGCCTTTGAAATGGCTTTAAAATGGATTTGGAGCATGGAGACGATTATCTTGGGATTGCAATATAAACAAACAAAACTTTTACTAGGTTTCTACTTATTTTATTAAATATTATCTCCACCAAACAGGACAAGCTTGCATCTGTTATAGTTTTGGAGAAAAATGTGATCATTTCATTTATGCGCGAAATGCCCTTAGGACTCTTAGAAGAGTTAATGCTCTGAGACCATGGGGGCGCTTAGCCCCCTCTCTTCGTCACTGAGGATGATTTCATTTTTCAGGGATTAGAGAGGGTGGTCCTTGTGGTGGACTGCAGGTATGGAGAGCTGTTGTCATCGTATTAGATAGATAAGAATGATTATATGTATTGTAGAAATGTCTCCTATCATGTTCCCTAATTTTTTATTATGTCCACATCCTGGTTCCCATCTTGGACATCATAACAAACGTGCACTTTTTTGTTTAATTTACACATTGGACCATAGGAAAAATGACACTACAGCTACAGAGGTGACCGTCTGATAGCCCAGCTCGACTATCCATCTCTACTGAAGACATTTCTACAATACATATAATCATTCTTATCTATCTAATACGATCACAACAGCTCTCCATACCTGCAGTCCACCACAAGGACCACTTTCTCTAATCCCTGAAAAATGAAATCATCCTCAGTGACGAAGAGAGGGGGCTAAGCGCCCCCCATGGTCTCAGAGCATTGACTCTTCTAAGAGTCCTAAGATTCCTGCTCACTCTGATGGGGTGCAGCTGTGGGACCCTATTTTCAGAGATGAAGTCCTCCACCCAACTCTCAAAAAGCTGAAAGGGTCTTCAGTAGAGATGGATAGTCGAGCTGGGCTATCAGGCGGTCACCTCTGTAGCTGTAGTGTCATTTTTCCTATGGTCCAATTTGTAAATTAAACAAAAAAGTGCACGTTTGTTATGATTTCCAAGATGGGGACCAGGATGTGGACATAATAAAAAAATAGGGAACATGATAGGAGACATTTCTACAATACATATAATCATTCTTATCTATCTAATACGATGACAACAGCTCTCCATACCTGCAGTCCACCACAAGGACCACCCTCTCTATTCCCTAAAAAGTGAAATCATCCTCAGTGACGAGGAGAGGGGGCTAAGCGCCCCCCATGGTCTCAGAGCATTGACTCTTCTAAGAGTCCTAAGAGTCCTGCTCACACTGATGGGGTGCAGCTGTGGGACCCTATTTTCAGAGATGATGTTCTCCACCCAACTCTCAAAAAGCTGAAAGGGTCTTCAGTAGAGATGGATAGTCGAGCTGGGCTATCAGACGGTCACCTCTGTAGCTGTAGTGTCATTTTTCCTATGGTCCAATGTGTAAATTAAACAAAAAAGTGCACGTTTGTTATGATGTCCAAGATGGGGACCAGGATGTGGACATAATAAAAAATTAGGGAACATGATAGGAGACATTTCTACAATACATATAATCATTCTTATCTATTTAATACGATGACAACAGCTCTCCATACCTGCAGTCCACTACAAGGACCACCCTCTCTAATCCCTGAAAAATGAAATCATACTCAGTGACGAAGAGAGGGGGCTAAGCGCCCCCCATGGTCTCAGAGCATTGACTCTTCTAAGAGTCCTAAGAGTCCTGCTCACACTGATGGGGTGCAGCTGTGGGACCCTATTTTCAGAGATGATGTCCTCCACCCAACTCTCAAAAAGCTGAAAGGGTCTTCAGTAGAGATGGATAGTCGAGCTGGGCTATCAGACGGTCACCTCTGTAGCTGTAGTGTCATTTTTCCTATGGTCCAATGTGTAAATTAAACAAAAAAGTGCACGTTTGTTATGATGTCCAAGATGGGGACCAGGATGTGGACATAATAAAAAATTAGGGAACATGATAGGAGACATTTCTACAATACATATAATCATTCTTATCTATCTAATACGATGATAACAGCTCTCCATATCTGCAGTCCACCACAAGGACCACCCTCTCTAATCCCTGAAAAATGAAATCATCCTCAGTGATGAAGAGAGGGGGCTAAGTGCCCCCAATGGTCTCAGAGCATTGACTCTTCTAAGAGTCCTAAGAGTCCTGCTCACACTGATGGGGTGCAGCTGTGGGACCCTATTTTCAGAGATGATGTCCTCCACCCAACTCTCAAAAAGCTGAAAGGGTCTAAGAGTCCTAAGAGTCCTGCTCACACTGATGGGGTGCAGCTGTGGGACCCTATTTTCAGAGATGATGTCCTCCACCCAACTCTCAAAAAGCTGAAAGGTTCTTCAGTAGAGATGGATAGTCGAGCTGGGCTATCAGACGGTCACCTCTGTAGCTGTAGTTTCATTTTCCCTATGGTCCAATGTGTAAATTAAACAAAAAAGTGCACGTTTGTTATGATGTCCAAGATGGGGACCAGGATGTGGACATAATAAAAAATTAGGGAACATTATAGGAGACATTGCTACAATACATATAATCATTCTTATCTATCTAATACGATGACAACAGCTCTCCATACCTGCAGTCCACCACAAGGACCACCCTCTCTAATCCCTGAAAAATGAAATCATCCTCAGGGACGAAGAGAGGGGGCTAAGCGCCACCCATGGTTTTAGAGCATTGACTCTTCTAAGAGTCCTAAGAGTCCTGCTTACACTGATGGGGTGCAGCTGTGGGACCCTATTTTAAGAGATGATGTCCTCCACCCAACTCTCAAAAAGCTGAAAGGGTCTTCAGTAGAGATGGATAGTCGAGCTGGGCTATCAGACGGTCACCTCTGTAGCTGTAGTGTCATTTTTCCTATGGTCCAATGTGTAAATTAAACAAAAAAGTGCACGTTTGTTATGATGTCCAAGATGGGGACCTGGATGTGGACATAATAAAAAATTAGGGAACATGATAGGAGACATTTCTACAATACATATAATCATTCTTATCTATCTAATACGATGACAACAGCTCTCCATACCTGCAGTCCACCACAAGGACCACCCTCTCTAATCCCTGAAAAATGAAATCATCCTCAGTGACGAAGAGAGGGGGCTAAGCGCCCCCCATGGTCTCAAAACATTGACTCTTCTAAGAGTCCTAAGAGTCCTGCTCACACTGATGGGGTGCAGCTGTGGGACCCTATTTTCAGAGATGATGTTCTCCACCCAACTCTCAAAAAGCTGAAAGGGTCTTCAGTAGAGATGGATTGTCGAGCTGGGCTATCAGACGGTCACCTCTGTAGCTGTAGTGTCATTTTTCCTATGGTCCAATGTGTAAATTAAACAAAAAAGTGCACGTTTGTTATGATGTCCAAGATGGGGACCAGGATGTGGACATAATAAAAAATTAGGGAACATGATAGGAGACATTTCTACAATACATATAATCATTCTTATCTATTTAATACGATGACAACAGCTCTCCATACCTGCAGTCCACCACAAGGACCACCCTCTCTAATCCCTGAAAAATGAAATCATCCTCAGTGACGAAGAGAGGGGGCTAAGCGCCCCCCATGGTCTCAGAGCATTGACTCTTCTAAGAGTCCTAAGAGTCCTGCTCACACTGATGGGGTGCAGCTGTGGGACCCTATTTTCAGAGATGATGTCCTCCACCCAACTCTCAAAAAGCTGAAAGGGTCTTCAGTAGAGATGGATTGTCGAGCTGGGCTATCAGACGGTCACCTCTGTAGCTGTAGTGTCATTTTTCCTATGGTCCAATGTGTAAATTAAACAAAAAAGTGCACGTT
Organism: Anomaloglossus baeobatrachus; assembly: GCF_048569485.1. Lineage (NCBI taxonomy): Eukaryota > Metazoa > Chordata > Amphibia > Anura > Aromobatidae > Anomaloglossus > Anomaloglossus baeobatrachus. The sequence goes on from NW_027441949.1 coordinate 309,540, forward strand.
TGTTATGATGTCCAAGATGGGGACCAGGATGTGGACATAATAAAAAATTAGGGAACATGATAGGAGACATTTCTACAATACATATAATCATTCTTATCTATCTAATACGATGATAACAGCTCTCCATACCTGCAGTCCACCACAAGGACCACCCTCTCTAATCCCTGAAAAATGAAATCATCCTCAGTGACGAAGAGAGGGGGCTAAGTGCCCCCAATGGTCTCAGAGCATTGACTCTTCTAAGAGTCCTAAGAGTCCTGCTCACACTGATGGGGTGCAGCTGTGGGACCCTATTTTCAGAGATGATGTCCTCCACCCAACTCTCAAAAAGCTGAAAGGGTCTTCAGTAGAGATGGATAGTCGAGCTGGGCTATCAGACGGTCACCTCTGTAGCTGTAGTGTCATTTTTCCTATGGTCCAATGTGTAAATTAAACAAAAAAGTGCACGTTTGTTATGATGTCCAAGATGGGGACCAGGATGTGGACATAATAAAAAATTAGGGAACATGATAGGAGACATTTCTACAATACATATAATCATTCTTATCTATCTAATACGATGACAACAGCTCTCCATACCTGCAGTCCACCACAAGGACCACCCTCTCTAATCCCTGAAAAATGAAATCATCCTCAGTGACGAAGAGAGGGGGCTAAGCGCCCCCATGGTCTCAGAGCATTAACTCTTCTAAGAGTCCTAAGAGTCCTGCTCACACTGATGGGTGCAGCTGTGGGACCCTATTTTCAGAGATGATGTCCTCCACCCAACTCTCAAAAAGCTGAAAGGGTCTTCAGTAGAGATGGATAGTCGAGCTGGGCTATCAGACGGTCACCTCTGTAGCTGTAGTGTCATTTTTCCTATGGCCCAATGTGTAAATTAAACAAAAAAGTGCACGTTTGTTATGATGTCCAAGATGGGGACCAGGATGTGGACATAATAAAAAATTAGGGAACATGATAGGAGACATTTCTACAATACATATAATCATTCTTATCTATCTAATACGATGACAACAGCTCTCCATACCTGCAGTCCACCACAAGGACCACCCTCTCTAATCCCTGAAAAATGAAATCATCCTCAGTGACGAAGAGAGGGGGCCAAGCGCCCCCCATGGTACCAGAGCATTCACTCTTCTAAGAGTCCTAAGAGTCCTGCTCACACTGATGGGGTGAAGCTGTGGGACCCTATTTTCAGAGATGATGTCCTCCACCCAACTCTCAAAAAGCTGAAAGGGTCTTCAGTAGAGATGGATAGTCGAGCTGGGCTATCAGACGGTCACCTCTGTAGCTGTAGTGTCATTTTTCCTATGGTCCAATGTGTAAATTAAACAAAAAAGTGCACGTTTGTTATGATGTCCAAGATGGGGACCAGGATGTGGACATAATAAGAAATTAGGGAACATGATAGGAGACATTTCTACAATACATATAATCATTCTTATCTATCTAATACGATGACAACAGCTCTCCATACCTGCAGTCCACCACAAGGACCACCCTCTCTAATCCCTGAAAAATGAAATCATCCTCAGGGACGAAGAGAGGGGGCTAAGCGCCCCCCATGGTTTTAGAGCATTGACTCTTCTAAGAGTCCTAAGAGTCCTGCTTACACTGATGGGGTGCAGCTGTGGGACCCTATTTTAAGAGATGATGTCCTCCACCCAACTCTCAAAAAGCTGAAAGGGTCTTCAGTAGAGATGGATAGTCGAGCTGGGCTATCAGACGGTCACCTCTGTAGCTGTAGTGTCATTTTTCCTATGGTCCAATGTGTAAATTAAACAAAAAAGTGCACGTTTGTTATGATTTCCAAGATGGGGACCAGGATGTGGACATAATAAAAAAATACGGAACATGATAGGAGACATTTCTACAATACATATAATCATTCTTATCTATGTAATACGATGACAACAGCTCTCCATACCTGCAGTCCACCACAAGGACCACCCTCTCTATTCCCTGAAAAGTGAAATCATCCTCAGTGACGAAGAGAGGGGGCTAAGCGCCCCCCATGGTCTCAGAGCATTGACTCTTCTAAGAGTCCTAAGAGTCCTGCTCACACTGATGGGGTGCAGCTGTGGGACCCTATTTTCAGAGATGATGTTCTCCACCCAACTCTCAAAAAGCTGAAAGGGTCTTCAGTAGAGATGGATAGTCGAGCTGGGCTATCAGACGGTCACCTCTGTAGCTGTAGTGTCATTTTTCCTATGGTCCAATGTGTAAATTAAACAAAAAAGTGCACGTTTGTTATGATGTCCAAGATGGGGACCATGATGTGGATATAATAAAAAATTAGGGAACATGATAGGAGACATTTCTACAATACATATAATCATTCTTATCTATTTAATACGATGACAACAGCTCTCCATACCTGCAGTCCACCACAAGGACCACCCTCTTTAATCCCTGAAAAATGAAATCATCCTCAGTGATGAAGAGAGGGGGCTAAGTGCCCCCAATGGTCTCAGAGCATTGACTCTTCTAAGAGTCCTAAGAGTCCTGCTCACACTGATGGGGTGCAGCTGTGGGACCCTATTTTCAGAGATGATGTTCTCTACCCAACTCTCAAAAAGCTGAAAGGGTCTTCAGTAGAGATGGATAGTCGAGCTGGGCTATCAGACGGTCACCTCTGTAGCTGTAGTGTCATTTTTCCTATGGTCCAATGTGTAAATTAAACAAAAAAGTGCACGTTTGTTATGATGTCCAAGATGGGGACCAGGATGTGGACATAATAAAAAATTAGGGAACATGATAGGAGACATTTCTACAATACATATAATCATTCTTATCTATCTAATACGATGACAACAGCTCTCCATACCTGCAGTCCACCACAAGGACCACCCTCTCTAATCCCTGAAAAATGAAATCATCCTCAGTGACGAAGAGAGGGGGCTAAGCGCCCCCCATGGTCTCAGAGCATTGACTCTTCTAAGAGTCCTAAGAGTCCTGCTCACACTGATGGGGTGCAGCTGTGGGACCCTATTTTCAGAGATGATGTCCTCCACCCAACTCTCAAAAAGCTGAAAGGGTCTTCAGTAGAGATGGATAGTCGAGCTGGGCTATCAGACGGTCACCTCTGTAGCTGTAGTGTCATTTTTCCTATGGTCCAATGTGTAAATTAAACAAAAAAGTGCACGTTTGTTATGATGTCCAAGATGGGGACCAGGATGTGGACATAATAAAAAATTAGGGAACATGATAGGAGACATTTCTACAATACATATAATCATTCTTATCTATCTAATACGATGATAACAGCTCTCCATATCTGCAGTCCACCACAAGGACCACCCTCTCTAATCCCTGAAAAATGAAATCATCCTCAGTGATGAAGAGAGGGGGCTAAGTGCCCCCAATGGTCTCAGAGCATTGACTCTTCTAAGAGTCCTAAGAGTCCTGCTCACACTGATGGGGTGCAGCTGTGGGACCCTATTTTCAGAGATGATGTCCTCCACCCAACTCTCAAAAAGCTGAAAGGGTCTTCAGTAGAGATGGATAGTCGAGCTGGGCTATCAGACGGTCACCTCTGTAGCTGTAGTGTCATTTTTCCTATGGTCCAATGTGTAAATTAAACAAAAAAGTGCACGTTTGTTATGATGTCCAAGATGGGGACCAGGATGTGGACATAATAAAAAATTAGGGAACATGATAGGAGACATTTCTACAATACATATAATCATTCTTATCTATCTAATACGATGACAACAGCTCTCCATACCTGCAGTCCACCACAAGGACCACCCTCTCTAATCCCTGAAAAATGAAATCATCCTCAGTGACGAAGAGAGGGGGCTAAGCGCCCCCATGGTCTCAGAGCATTAACTCTTCTAAGAGTCCTAAGAGTCCTGCTCACACTGATGGGGTGCAGCTGTGGGACCCTATTTTCAGAGATGATGTCCTCCACCCAACTCTCAAAAAGCTGAAAGGGTCTTCAGTAGAGATGGATAGTCGAGCTGGGCTATCAGACGGTCACCTCTGTAGCTGTAGTGTCATTTTTCCTATGGTCCAATGTGTAAATTAAACAAAAAAGTGCACGTTTGTTATGATGTCCAAGATGGGGACCAGGATGTGGACATAATAAAAAATTAGGGAACATGATAGGAGACATTTCTACAATACATATAATCATTCTTATCTATCTAATACGATGACAACAGCTCTCCATACCTGCAGTCCACCACAAGGACCACTCTCTCTAATCCCTGAAAAATGAAATCATCCTCAGTGACGAAGAGAGGGGGCTAAGCGCCCCCATGGTCTCAGAGCATTAACTCTTCTAAGAGTCCTAAGAGTCCTGCTCACACTGATGGGGTGCAGCTGTGGGACCCTATTTTCAGAGATGATGTCCTCCACCCAACTCTCAAAAAGCTGAAAGGGTCTTCAGTAGAGATGGATAGTCGAGCTGGGCTATCAGACGGTCACCTCTGTAGCTGTAGTGTCATTTTTCCTATGGTCCAATGTGTAAATTAAACAAAAAAGTGCACGTTTGTTATGATGTCCAAGATGGGGACCAGGATGTGGACATAATAAAAAATTAGGGAACATGATAGGAGACATTTCTACAATACATATAATCATTCTTATCTATCTAATACGATGACAACAGCTCTCCATACCTGCAGTCCACCACAAGGACCACTCTCTCTAATCCCTGAAAAATGAAATCATCCTCAGTGACGAAGAGAGGGGGCTAAGCGCCCCCATGGTCTCAGAGCATTAACTCTTCTAAGAGTCCTAAGAGTCCTGCTCACACTGATGGGGTGCAGCTGTGGGACCCTATTTTCAGAGATGATGTCCTCCACCCAACTCTCAAAAAGCTGAAAGGGTCTTCAGTGGAGATGGATAGTCGAGCTGGGCTATCAGACGGTCACCTCTGTAGCTGTAGTGTCATTTTTCCTATGGTCCAATGTGTAAATTAAACAAAAAAGTGCACGTTTGTTATGATGTCCAAGATGGGGACCAGGATGTGGACATAATAAAAAATTAGGGAACATGATAGGAGACATTTCTACAATACATATAATCATTCTTATCTATCTAATACGATGACAACAGCTCTCCATACCTGCAGTCCACCACAAGGACCACCCTCTCTAATCCCTGAAAAATGAAATCATCCTCAGGGACGAAGAGAGGGGGCTAAGCGCCCCCCATGGTTTTAGAGCATTGACTCTTCTAAGAGTCCTAAGAGTCCTGCTTACACTGATGGGGTGCAGCTGTGGGACCCTATTTTAAGAGATGATGTCCTCCACCCAACTCTCAAAAAGCTGAAAGGGTCTTCAGTAGAGATGGATAGTCGAGCTGGGCTATCAGACGGTCACCTCTGTAGCTGTAGTGTCATTTTTCCTATGGTCCAATGTGTAAATTAAACAAAAAAGTGCACGTTTGTTATGATGTCCAAGATGGGGACCAGGATGTGGACATAATAAAAAATTAGGGAACATGATAGGAGACATTTCTACAATACATATAATCATTCTTATCTATCTAATACGATGACAACAGCTCTCCATACCTGCAGTCCACCACAAGGACCACTCTCTCTAATCCCTGAAAAATGAAATCATCCTCAGTGACGAAGAGAGGGGGCTAAGCGCCCCCATGGTCTCAGAGCATTAACTCTTCTAAGAGTCCTAAGAGTCCTGCTCACACTGATGGGGTGCAGCTGTGGGACCCTATTTTCAGAGATGATGTCCTCCACCCAACTCTCAAAAAGCTGAAAGGGTCTTCAGTGGAGATGGATAGTCGAGCTGGGCTATCAGACGGTCACCTCTGTAGCTGTAGTGTCATTTTTCCTATGGTCCAATGTGTAAATTAAACAAAAAAGTGCACGTTTGTTATGATGTCCAAGATGGGGACCAGGATGTGGACATAATAAAAAATTAGGGAACATGATAGGAGACATTTCTACAATACATATAATCATTCTTATCTATCTAATACGATGACAACAGCTCTCCATACCTGCAGTCCACCACAAGGACCACCCTCTCTAATCCCTGAAAAATGAAATCATCCTCAGGGACGAAGAGAGGGGGCTAAGCGCCCCCCATGGTTTTAGAGCATTGACTCTTCTAAGAGTCCTAAGAGTCCTGCTTACACTGATGGGGTGCAGCTGTGGGACCCTATTTTAAGAGATGATGTCCTCCACCCAACTCTCAAAAAGCTGAAAGGGTCTTCAGTAGAGATGGATAGTCGAGCTGGGCTATCAGACGGTCACCTCTGTAGCTGTAGTGTCATTTTTCCTATGGTCCAATGTGTAAATTAAACAAAAAAGTGCACGTTTGTTATGATGTCCAAGATGGGGACCAGGATGTGGACATAATAAAAAATTAGGGAACATGATAGGAGACATTTCTACAATACATATAATCATTCTTATCTATCTAATACGATGACAACAGCTCTCCATACCTGCAGTCCACCACAAGGACCACCCTCTCTAATCCCTGAAAAATGAAATCATCCTCAGTGACGAAGAGAGGGGGCTAAGCGCCCCCATGGTCTCAGAGCATTAACTCTTCTAAGAGTCCTAAGAGTCCTGCAGCTTTGTGAGGAAAGTGCAGGCGGAGACATGATGTTGCCTCCATCCAACGTAGGTGCTATCGATGTCTGAGAGAGCTGTACACACTCACTTGTTTCCCCTTCCAAACCAACTGACGACCTACCAAGCAAACTGCCTGTTGCGGTTACAGTGGTGGAAGTTTTGCGTGGAAAAACAGGTGTGACAGCTGTCCCCACAGTCCTAGAAGATGAAGAGCGCGCGGATGCACTGGAAGGGGCGGGCGGTGGATGGTTCGCTCCGCTAGGCCGCATTGCAGCACAGTGAGCTTCCCACCGGGACCTATGATATTTATTCATGTGACGATTCATGGAAGAAGTTGTCAAACTGCTGAGGTTTTGACCTCTACTAAGAGAATCATGACAAATTTTACATATCACATGATTTGGGCGATCTTTTTCTATGTCAAAAAAGGAACAGGCTAGGCAAGGCTTAGAGGCCATGCGACCTGTTGATGCACCCCGAATAATGCTCATAGGCAGAGTGGTGGCTGAGGATGCAGTTGTAGACGTGCTACCAGTGCTCCGACTCTGTCCAGGAAGGCGCAAGGTAATTTCGTCGTCGGTTGCATCCTCCTCCACCGCCTCTGTTGACCTCCTCGAGTGCCTGACTGGGGGTTGACAGTAGGTGGGATCTAGAACTTCATCATCAATTGTTGTGTTTGCACTCCCCTCCACCTCAGACCGAGCCTCTTCTTGCCCTGACCGAATATTTAAGTTGTCATCCCAATCGGGTATCTGCGTCTCATCTTCATCAGTATGTTCCTCATTGCCTATAACCACAGTTGTTGGAAAGGCAGCATTTTGGTAGCCAACAGTTTGCATTTTATGAAAGTCAACCTCCAAGCCATGTCATGCCCTTCTAAAAGCATGTATAACACAGCGAGGGGACTCCAACCACAGTCTCCCTCGTTGCCACTCACTGGGCCACACACACCCCACTTGACTGGCATCGGTTGAGCTCCCTTTTGAAAAAGAAAAAGATGCTTTGCATGAAGCACTCTCAAAAATACGCGTGCCTTTCCCGTCCCCTGGCTGACCCAGGGGAAGAAAAGTCCTCTGAGAGCCATGACTTGTTCATCTTGGTTCTTTTAGAGACACAGCGAGGGGACTCCAACCACAGTCTCCCTCGTTTCCACTCACTGGGCCACACACACCCCACTTGACTGGCATCGGTTGAGCTCCCTTTTGAAAAAGAAAAAGATGCTTTGCATGAAGCACTCTCAAAAATACGCGTGCCTTTCCCGTCCCCTGGCTGACCCAGGGGAAGAAAAGTCCTCTGAGAGCCATGACTTGTTCATCTTGGTTCTTTTAGAGACACAGCGAGGGGACTCCAACCACAGTCTCCCTCGTTTCCACTCACTGGGCCACACACACCCCACTTGACTGGCATCGGTTGAGCTCCCTTTTGAAAAAGAAAAAGATGCTTTGCATGAAGCACTCTCAAAAATACGCGTGCCTTTCCCGTCCCCTGGCTGACCCAGGGGAAGAAAAGTCCTCTGAGAGCCATGACTTGTTCATCTTGGTTCTTTTAGAGACACAGCGAGGGGACTCCAACCACAGTCTCCCTCGTTTCCACTCACTGGGCCACACACACCCCACTTGACTGGCATCGGTTGAGCTCCCTTTTGAAAAAGAAAAAGATGCTTTGCATGAAGCACTCTCAAAAATACGCGTGCCTTTCCCGTCCCCTGGCTGACCCAGGGGAAGAAAAGTCCTCTGAGAGCCATGACTTGTTCATCTTGGTTCTTTTAGAGACACAGCGAGGGGACTCCAACCACAGTCTCCCTCGTTTCCACTCACTGGGCCACACACACCCCACTTGACTGGCATCGGTTGAGCTCCCTTTTGAAAAAGAAAAAGATGCTTTGCATGAAGCACTCTCAAAAATACGCGTGCCTTTCCCGTCCCCTGGCTGACCCAGGGGAAGAAAAGTCCTCTGAGAGCCATGACTTGTTCATCTTGGTTCTTTTAGAGACACAGCGAGGGGACTCCAACCACAGTCTCCCTCGTTGCCACTCACTGGGCCACACACACCCCACTTGACTGGCATCGGTTGAGCTCCCTTTTGAAAAAGAAAAAGGCGCTTTGCATGAAGCACTCTCAAAAATACGCGTGCCTTTCCCGTCCCCTGGCTGACCCAGGGGAAGAAAAGTCCTCTGAGAGCCATGACTTGTTCATCTTGGTTCTTTTAGAGACACAGCGAGGGGACTCCAACCACAGTCTCCCTCGTTTCCACTCACTGGGCCACACACACCCCACTTGACTGGCATCGGTTGAGCTCCCTTTTGAAAAAGAAAAAGATGCTTTGCATGAAGCACTCTCAAAAATACGCGTGCCTTTCCCGTCCCCTGGCTGACCCAGGGGAAGAAAAGTCCTCTGAGAGCCATGACTTGTTCATCTTGGTTCTTTTAGAGACACAGCGAGGGGACTCCAACCACAGTCTCCCTCGTTGCCACTCACTGGGCCATACACACCCCACTTGACTGGCATCGGTTGAGCTCCCTTTTGAAAAAGAAAAAGATGCTTTGCATGAAGCACTCTCAAAAATACGCGTGCCTTTCCCGTCCCCTGGCTGACCCAGGGGAAGAAAAGTCCTCTGAGAGCCATGACTTGTTCATCTTGGTTCTTTTAGAGACACAGCGAGGGGACTCCAACCACAGTCTCCCTCGTTGCCACTCACTGGGCCACACACACCCCACTTGACTGGCATCGGTTGAGCTCCCTTTTGAAAAAGAAAAAGATGCTTTGCATGAAGCACTCTCAAAAATACGCGTGCCTTTCCCGTCCCCTGGCTGACCCAGGGGAAGAAAAGTCCTCTGAGAGCCATGACTTGTTCATCTTGGTTCTTTTAGAGACACAGCGAGGGGACTCCAACCACAGTCTCCCTCGTTTCCACTCACTGGGCCACACACACCCCACTTGACTGGCATCGGTTGAGCTCCCTTTTGAAAAAGAAAAAGATGCTTTGCATGAAGCACTCTCAAAAATACGCGTGCCTTTCCCGTCCCCTGGCTGACCCAGGGGAAGAAAAGTCCTCTGAGAGCCATGACTTGTTCATCTTGGTTCTTTTAGAGACACAGCGAGGGGACTCCAACCACAGTCTCCCTCGTTTCCACTCACTGGGCCACACACACCCCACTTGACTGGCATCGGTTGAGCTCCCTTTTGAAAAAGAAAAAGATGCTTTGCATGAAGCACTCTCAAAAATACGCGTGCCTTTCCCGTCCCCTGGCTGACCCAGGGGAAGAAAAGTCCTCTGAGAGCCATGACTTGTTCATCTTGGTTCTTTTAGAGACACAGCGAGGGGACTCCAACCACAGTCTCCCTCGTTGCCACTCACTGGGCCACACACACCCCACTTGACTGGCATCGGTTGAGCTCCCTTTTGAAAAAGAAAAAGATGCTTTGCATGAAGCACTCTCAAAAATACGCGTGCCTTTCCCGTCCCCTGGCTGACCCAGGGGAAGAAAAGTCCTCTGAGAGCCATGACTTGTTCATCTTGGTTCTTTTAGAGACACAGCGAGGGGACTCCAACCACAGTCTCCCTCGTTTCCACTCACTGGGCCACACACACCCCACTTGACTGGCATCGGTTGAGCTCCCTTTTGAAAAAGAAAAAGATGCTTTGCATGAAGCACTCTCAAAAATACGCGTGCCTTTCCCGTCCCCTGGCTGACCCAGGGGAAGAAAAGTCCTCTGAGAGCCATGACTTGTTCATCTTGGTTCTTTTAGAGACACAGCGAGGGGACTCCAACCACAGTCTCCCTCGTTTCCACTCACTGGGCCACACACACCCCACTTGACTGGCATCGGTTGAGCTCCCTTTTGAAAAAGAAAAAGATGCTTTGCATGAAGCACTCTCAAAAATACGCGTGCCTTTCCCGTCCCCTGGCTGACCCAGGGGAAGAAAAGTCCTCTGAGAGCCATGACTTGTTCATCTTGGTTCTTTTAGAGACACAGCGAGGGGACTCCAACCACAGTCTCCCTCGTTTCCACTCACTGGGCCACACACACCCCACTTGACTGGCATCGGTTGAGCTCCCTTTTGAAAAAGAAAAAGATGCTTTGCATGAAGCACTCTCAAAAATACGCGTGCCTTTCCCGTCCCCTGGCTGACCCAGGGGAAGAAAAGTCCTCTGAGAGCCATGACTTGTTCATCTTGGTTCTTTTAGAGACACAGCGAGGGGACTCCAACCACAGTCTCCCTCGTTTCCACTCACTGGGCCACACACACCCCACTTGACTGGCATCGGTTGAGCTCCCTTTTGAAAAAGAAAAAGATGCTTTGCATGAAGCACTCTCAAAAATACGCGTGCCTTTCCCGTCCCCTGGCTGACCCAGGGGAAGAAAAGTCCTCTGAGAGCCATAACTTGTTCATCTTGGTTCTTTTAGAGACACAGCGAGGGGACTCCAACCACAGTCTCCCTCGTTTCCACTCACTGGGCCACACACACCCCACTTGACTGGCATCGGTTGAGCTCCCTTTTGAAAAAGAAAAAGATGCTTTGCATGAAGCACTCTCAAAAATACGCGTGCCTTTCCCGTCCCCTGGCTGACCCAGGGGAAGAAAAGTCCTCTGAGAGCCATGACTTGTTCATCTTGGTTCTTTTAGAGACACAGCGAGGGGACTCCAACCACAGTCTCCCTCGTTTCCACTCACTGGGCCACACACACCCCACTTGACTGGCATCGGTTGAGCTCCCTTTTGAAAAAGAAAAAGATGCTTTGCATGAAGCACTCTCAAAAATACGCGTGCCTTTCCCGTCCCCTGGCTGACCCAGGGGAAGAAAAGTCCTCTGAGAGCCATGTCCACATTGTCAGTGGACAGACACGTGTGCTTATCTGCCAGCAGACCCACAGCAGCACTGAAGACAGGTTCCGAGAGAACGCTGGCTGCAGGACACGACAAGATCCCCAAGACGTACGTGGCGAGCTCAGGCAATTTATCAAGATTGGAAGCCAAGAATGAGCAGGGCTCAAGTTGCACATTAATGGAATCGATGTTTCCTTGCATATACTCATATATCTGTGTGTCCTCCTCTTTTTCCTTGTCCAGCTCTTTTGTTTTCGCATGAGTATATGTCCTTGTCACTTTCCCATGTGTTGTGAGTTGTTTGTGACCTTTTGGACACCTTTGAGGGTGTTTTCTAGGTGTTTTTCTGTGTTTGTGATTGCCTGCCATTGTTTCCTATGCAGTTCGAGTTCGGTTCGTCGAACGTTCGACGAACCGAACTCGAATGGGAGGTCCGTTCGGCGAACCAACCTCGAGCCGAACCGCGACCGGTTCGCTCATCTCTAATCGTTACTGCTGCAGTAACGATAATCGAGAATGGAGACCCATGTCACCGATGAGCGATTTTGCACGTTTTTGCAACGATGCAAAATCGCTCATCGGTGTCACACGCAGCAACATCGCTAATGCGGCCGGATGTGCGTCACAAATTCCGTGACCCCAACGACTCCGCATTAGCGATGTCGCAGCGTGTAAAGCCCCCTTTAGTGGGAGTGGTGTACAGGGTCTTAGCAGTAAAGAGTATTCCATATTTCTGCCAGATACCCACAGAGATATTGAAATCTGAAAAAAGAGACTTCTGCTCATTGAAGGTAAGAACTGCTCACATAGCGTTCAACTCCACAGCAAACGAGTGCTCTAGCACTGGCATCTCAGCAGGGATATTCCCCTACTACACATGTGTGTCTGGGTCGCTGTGACAGTTTACAGGACATAACTCAGGGCACCTAGACAGAAGGCAGAGGGACTACTTTCTATTTCTGGTGTAGAGCTTAGTACAATATATATATATATACTATTACATGTGACACATGTACCTTGTATTACCATTATTCGCTGTATATGAACCCCTTTTCTCCGGGCATTATTTGTCTATAGCATTTTTCACGAACCTGAGGCAACTGAGAACCCTTCAGTGAAGGAATTCCACTAACCCTCACAATACCAACCAGGGGCCTCCCTGCAGTAACTCAGGTAGTTGTACCCATTCTCTTTCCGCATTCTATGTGTTCTTCTTTCTTCTTTTTTTTCTTTTTTCTTCTTTTTATTTCTATCATGTAGTTCAGGGGTTTATAGATATATGTCCTGCATTTCATATTTCCTTTAGTGGTGCTTCTTACCCATTCTCATATCATTTACCCTAGTATTTCATGATCCTGAGGCGACTGAGAACCCTTTAATAAAGGAATCCTTTTTCACCTGAATTGTCAAGTGATACTTACCAGTGACTATCACGTAATGTTACAGGTAGTTCCATTTTCTTCCTCTTCTTTCTCTCCTTTCTTCTTTGTCACACGGTCCATTGTGTTATAGCCCACGTGTCATGATAACACTTGTACCATCTTTTCATTTAGATTCCACCTACAATTATTTACCGATTCCAGTTCTGGAATAGGCTTTCATCATCTACTCACTAGAATTCTCAAGTGCATAAGGTACTGAGACATATACATGTTCACACCATTATAAAGAACAAAGTATAAACATTGAGGTTTTTCTCACACCCATGTTCCTGTGTTCTTTGATATGATATGTGTTCATTTCCTTCACTATATAGGATTGCAAGTTTTCCATTTGTACCTTAATGGCAATGACGCTATACAATTGAACACATATCATCCTGTTATGAAATATAGGTGTGTATTTACCTGCTTGACTATTTTTGGTTGTTTGATCCAGAATGTTTCTCCAGATAGGTCATGTGGAAATTTTCTTTCCTCAGTACAAATGTTTTCACTATGGCTTTGGAAAAATTTTTTGTATGTGCCTCATGGTCATTTGACCCATTGTACTCTCAAGTAGCAATATATTGTACTGTTATGTTGTACTATGTACTAATTACGTGTTTATATGGTTTTGTAACCCTTTATGATCTTAGATAACTTTATCCTTGATAAAGACCTAAAAACAAGGTCGAAACGTTGGATGAATTATCCTTTTGCACAAATAAAGAATTTTCAGCATTCCAAGAGTTCTTTTCTTACGTTATTAATCACTATAGTGTACCAGAGCTATTTCTTTTGAATTGACTCTTATTTTTTCTGAGCACCTGCTATATACACAGTGAGCCAGACATATTCAATTTTCATTCAGAAGGCAGAGGGAAGCCTTAGCAGCTGAGCATATATCTTTGCTTGTGAGCATTAGAACAGGCCGGCGATTACAGGGTAACATGAAAAATGTCCAGCTTGCATTATGACTAGAACATGACAATATCCTTTTAAGTACTAACCTATGATGCGTTCCTAAGCAGTTGATGTTATATGTTCTACATTTCATTTTCTGCATACTTTACAAGTAGTAGAATTTGCTTTGATATAGGCAACTGGATTTTCACAATGAAAAGGCAAAGGATAACGCCCGAAAAAGACGCCATACATTATGTCAGTGCCATCACTGACAAACCTGGATTGACCATGAAATACGGTATGGAGAGCTGTTGTCATCGTATTAGATAGATAAGAATGATTATATGTATTGTAGAAATGTCTCCTATCATGTTCCCTAATTTTTTATTATGTCCACATCCTGGTCCCCATCTTGGACATCATAACAAATGTGCACTTTTTTGTTTAATTTACACATTGGACCATAGGAAAAATGACACTACAGCTACAGAGGTGACCGTCTGATAGCCCAGCTCGACTATCCATCTCTACTGAAGACCCTTTCAGCTATTTGAGAGTTGGGTGGAGAACATCATCTCTGAAAATAGGGTCCCACAGCTGCACCCCATCAGTGTGAGCAGGACTCTTAGGACTCTTAGAAGAGTCAATGCTCTGAGACCATGGGGGGCGCTTAGCCCCCTCTCTTCGTCACTGAGGATGATTTCACTTTTCAGGGAATAGAGAGGGTGGTCCTTGTGGTGGACTGCAGGTATGGAGAGCTGTTGTCATCGTATTAGATAGATAAGAATGATTATATGTATTGTAGAAATGTCTCCTATCATGTTCCCTATTTTTTTATTATGTCCACATCCTGGTCCCCATCTTGGAAATCATAACAAACGTGCACTTTTTTGTTTAATTTACACATTGGACCATAGGAAAAATGACACTACAGCTACAGAGGTGACCGTCTGATAGCCCAGCTCGACTATCCATCTCTACTGAAGACCCTTTCAGCTTTTTGAGAGTTGGGTGGAGGACATCATCTCTGAAAATAGGGTCCCACAGCTGCACCCCATCAGTGTGAGCAGGAATCTTAGGACTCTTAGAAGAGTCAATGCTCTGAGACCATGGGGGGCGCTTAGCCCCCTCTCTTCGTCACTGAGGATGATTTCATTTTTCAGGGATTAGAGAGAGTGGTCCTTGTGGTGGACTGCAGGTATGGAGAGCTGTTGTGATCGTATTAGATAGATAAGAATGATTATATGTATTGTAGAAATGTCTCCTATCATGTTCCCTAATTTTTTATTATGTCCACATCCTGGTCCCCATCTTGGACATCATAACAAACGTGCACTTTTTTGTTTAATTTACACATTGGACCATAGGAAAAATGACACTACAGCTACAGAGGTGACCGTCTGATAGCCCAGCTCGACTATCCATCTCTACTGAAGACCCTTTCAGCTTTTTGAGAGTTGGGTGGAGAACATCATCTCTGAAAATAGGGTCCCACAGCTGCACCCCATCAGTGTGAGCAGGACTGTTAGGACTCTTAGAAGAGTCAATGCTCTGAGACCATGGGGGGCGCTTAGCCCCCTCTCTTCGTCACTGAGGATGATTTCACTTTTCAGGGAATAGAGAGGGTGGTCCTTGTGGTGGACTGCAGGTATGGAGAGCTGTTGTCATCGTATTAGATAGATAAGAATGATTATATGTATTGTAGAAATGTCTCCTATCATGTTCCCTATTTTTTTATTATGTCCACATCCTGGTCCCCATCTTGGAAATCATAACAAACGTGCACTTTTTTGTTTAATTTACACATTGGACCATAGGAAAAATGACACTACAGCTACAGAGGTGACCGTCTGATAGCCCAGCTCGACTATCCATCTCTACTGAAGACCCTTTCAGCTTTTTGAGAGTTGGGTGGAGGACATCATCTCTGAAAATAGGGTCCCACAGCTGCACCCCATCAGTGTGAGCAGGAATCTTAGGACTCTTAGAAGAGTCAATGCTCTGAGACCATGGGGGGCGCTTAGCCCCCTCTCTTCGTCACTGAGGATGATTTCATTTTTCAGGGATTAGAGAGAGTGGTCCTTGTGGTGGACTGCAGGTATGGAGAGCTGTTGTGATCGTATTAGATAGATAAGAATGATTATATGTATTGTAGAAATGTCTCCTATCATGTTCCCTAATTTTTTATTATGTCCACATCCTGGTCCCCATCTTGAACATCATAACAAACGTGCACTTTTTTGTTTAATTTACACATTGGACCATAGGAAAAATGACACTACAGCTACAGAGGTGACCGTCTGATAGCCCAGCTCGACTATCCATCTCTACTGAAGACCCTTTCAGCTTTTTGAGAGTTGGGTGGAGGACATCATCTCTGAAAATAGGGTCCCACAGCTGCACCCCATCAGTGTAAGCAGGACTCTTAGGACTCTTAGAAGAGTCAATGCTCTAAAACCATGGGGGGCGCTTAGCCCCCTCTCTTCGTCCCTGAGGATGATTTCATTTTTCAGGGATTAGAGAGGGTGGTCCTTGTGGTGGACTGCAGGTATGGAGAGCTGTTGTCATCGTATTAGATAGATAAGAATGATTATATGTATTGTAGAAATGTCTCCTATCATGTTCCCTAATTTCTTATTATGTCCACATCCTGGTCCCCATCTTGGACATCATAACAAACGTGCACTTTTTTGTTTAATTTACACATTGGACCATAGGAAAAATGACACTACAGCTACAGAGGTGACCGTCTGATAGCCCAGCTCGACTATCC
Source organism: Anomaloglossus baeobatrachus (assembly GCF_048569485.1). Lineage (NCBI taxonomy): Eukaryota > Metazoa > Chordata > Amphibia > Anura > Aromobatidae > Anomaloglossus > Anomaloglossus baeobatrachus. The sequence goes on from NW_027441949.1 coordinate 326,026, forward strand.
ATCTCTACTGAAGACCCTTTCAGCTTTTTGAGAGTTGGGTGGAGGACATCATCTCTGAAAATAGGGTCCCACAGCTTCACCCCATCAGTGTGAGCAGGACTCTTAGGACTCTTAGAAGAGTCAATGCTCTGGTACCATGGGGGGCGCTTGGCCCCCTCTCTTCGTCACTGAGGATGATTTCATTTTTCAGGGATTAGAGAGGGTGGTCCTTGTGGTGGACTGCAGGTATGGAGAGCTGTTGTCATCGTATTAGATAGATAAGAATGATTATATGTATTGTAGAAATGTCTCCTATCATGTTCCCTAATTTTTTATTATGTCCACATCCTGGTCCCCATCTTGGACATCATAACAAACGTGCACTTTTTTGTTTAATTTACACATTGGGCCATAGGAAAAATGACACTACAGCTACAGAGGTGACCGTCTGATAGCCCAGCTCGACTATCCATCTCTACTGAAGACCCTTTCAGCTTTTTGAGAGTTGGGTGGAGGACATCATCTCTGAAAATAGGGTCCCACAGCTGCACCCCATCAGTGTGAGCAGGACTCTTAGGACTCTTAGAAGAGTTAATGCTCTGAGACCATGGGGGCGCTTAGCCCCCTCTCTTCGTCACTGAGGATGATTTCATTTTTCAGGGATTAGAGAGGGTGGTCCTTGTGGTGGACTGCAAGTATGGAGAGCTGTTGTCATCGTATTAGATAGATAAGAATGATTATATGTATTGTAGAAATGTCTCCTATCATGTTCCCTAATTTTTTATTATGTCCACATCCTGATCCCCATCTTGGACATCATAACAAACGTGCACTTTTTTGTTTAATTTACACATTGGACCAAAGGAAAAATGACACTACAGCTACAGAGGTGACCGTCTGATAGCCCAGCTCGACTATCCATCTCTACTGAAGACCCTTTCAGCTTTTTGAGAGTTGGGTGGAGGACATCATCTCTGAAAATAGGGTCCCACAGCTGCACCCCATCAGTGTGAGCAGGACTCTTAGGACTCTTAGAAGAGTCAATGCTCTGAGACCATGGGGGGCGCCTAGCCCCCTCTCTTCGTCACTGAGGATGATTTCATTTTTCAGGGATTAGAGAGGGTGGTCCTTGTGGTGGACTGCAGGTATGGAGAGCTGTTGTCATCGTATTAAATAGATAAGAATGATTATTTGTATTGTAGAAATGTCTACTATCATGTTCCCTAATTTTTTATTATGTCCACATCCTGGTCCCCATCTTGGACATCATAACAAACGTGCACTTTTTTGTTTAATTTACACATTGGACCATAGGAAAAATGACACTACAGCTACAGAGGTGACCTTCTGATAGCCCAGCTCGACTATCCATCTCTACTGAAGACCCTTTCAGCTTTTTGAGAGTTGGGTGGAGGACATCATCTCTGAAAATAGGGTCCCACAGCTGCACCCCATCAGTGTGAGCAGGACTCTTAGGACTCTTAGAAGAGTCAATGCTCTGAGACCATGGGGGGCGCTTAGCCCCCTCTCTTCGTCACTGAGGATGATTTCATTTTTCAGGGATTAGAGAGGGTGGTCCTTGTGGTGGACTGCAGGTATGGAGAGCTGTTGTCATCGTATTAGATAGATAAGAATGATTATATGTATTGTAGAAATGTCTCCTATCATGTTCCCTAATTTTTTATTATGTCCACATCCTGGTCCCCATCTTGGACATCATAACAAACGTGCACTTTTTTGTTTAATTTACACATTGGGCCATAGGAAAAATGACACTACAGCTACAGAGGTGACCGTCTGATAGCCCAGCTCGACTATCCATCTCTACTGAAGACCCTTTCAGCTTTTTGAGAGTTGGGTGGAGGACATCATCTCTGAAAATAGGGTCCCACAGCTGCACCCCATCAGTGTGAGCAGGACTCTTAGGACTCTTAGAAGAGTTAATGCTCTGAGACCATGGGGGCGCTTAGCCCCCTCTCTTCGTCACTGAGGATGATTTCATTTTTCAGGGATTAGAGAGGGTGGTCCTTGTGGTGGACTGCAGGTATGGAGAGCTGTTGTCATCGTATTAGATAGATAAGAATGATTATATGTATTTTAGAAATGTCTCCTATCATGTTCCCTAATTTTTATTATGTCCACATCCTGGTCCCCATCTTGGACATCATAACAAACGTGCACTTTTTTGTTTAATTTACACATTGGACCAAAGGAAAAATGACACTACAGCTACAGAGGTGACCGTCTGATAGCCCAGCTCGACAATCCATCTCTACTGAAGACCCTTTCAGCTTTTTGAGAGTTGGGTGGAGGACATCATCTCTGAAAATAGGGTCCCACAGCTGCACCCCATCAGTGTGAGCAGGACTCTTAGGACTCTTAGAAGAGTCAATGCTCTGAGACCATGGGGGGCGCCTAGCCCCCTCTCTTCGTCACTGAGGATGATTTCATTTTTCAGGGATTAGAGAGGGTGGTCCTTGTGGTGGACTGCAGGTATGGAGAGCTGTTGTCATCGTATTAAATAGATAAGAATGATTATATGTATTGTAGAAATGTCTCCTATCATGTTCCCTAATTTTTTATTATGTCCACATCCTGGTCCCCATCTTGGACATCATAACAAACGTGCACTTTTTTGTTTAATTTACACATTGGACCATAGGAAAAATGACACTACAGCTACAGAGGTGACCGTCTGATAGCCCAGCTCGACTATCCATCTCTACTGAAGACCCTTTCAGCTTTTTGAGAGTTGGGTGGAGGACATCATCTCTGAAAATAGGGTCCCACAGCTGCACCCCATCAGTGTGAGCAGGACTCTTAGGACTCTTAGAAGAGTCAATGCTCTGAGACCATGGGGGGCGCTTAGCCCCCTCTCTTCGTCACTGAGGATGATTTCATTTTTCAGGGATTAGAGAGGGTGGTCCTTGTGGTGGACTGCAGGTATGGAGAGCTGTTGTCATCGTATTAAATAGATAAGAATGATTATATGTATTGTAGAAATGTCTCCTATCATGTTCCCTAATTTTTTATTATGTCCACATCCTGGTCCCCATCTTGGACATCATAACAAACGTGCACTTTTTTGTTTAATTTACACATTGGACCATAGGAAAAATGACACTACAGCTACAGAGGTGACCGTCTGATAGCCCAGCTCGACTATCCATCTCTACTGAAGACCCTTTCAGCTTTTTGAGAGTTGGGTGGAGAACATCATCTCTGAAAATAGGGTCCCACAGCTGCACCCCATCAGTGTGAGCAGGACTCTTAGGACTCTTAGAAGAGTCAATGCTCTGAGACCATGGGGGGCGCTTAGCCCCCTCTCCTCGTCACTGAGGATGATTTCACTTTTCAGGGAATAGAGAGGGTGGTCCTTGTGGTGGACTGCAGGTATGGAGAGCTGTTGTCATCGTATTAGATAGATAAGAATGATTATATGTATTGTAGAAATGTCTCCTATCATGTTCCCTATTTTTTTATTATGTCCACATCCTGGTTCCCATCTTGGAAATCATAACAAACGTGCACTTTTTTGTTTAATTTACAAATTGGACAATAGGAAAAATGACACTACAGCTACAGAGGTGACCGTCTGATAGCCCAGCTCGACTATCCATCTCTACTGAAGACCCTTTCAGCTTTTTGAGAGTTGGGTGGAGGACATCATCTCTGAAAATAGGGTCCCACAGCTGCACCCCATCAGTGTGAGCAGGACTCTTAGGACTCTTAGAAGAGTCAATGCTCTGGTACCATGGGGGGCGCTTGGCCCCCTCTCTTCGTCACTGAGGATGATTTCATTTTTCAGGGATTAGAGAGGGTGGTCCTTGTGGTGGACTGCAGGTATGGAGAGCTGTTGTCATCGTATTAGATAGATAAGAATGATTATATGTATTGTAGAAATGTCTCCTATCATGTTCCCTAATTTTTTATTATGTCCACATCCTGGTCCCCATCTTGGACATCATAACAAACGTGCACTTTTTTGTTTAATTTCCACATTGGACCATAGGAAAAATGACACTACAGCTACAGAGGTGACCGTCTGATAGCCCAGCTCGACTATCCATCTCTACTGAAGACCCTTTCAGCTTTTTGAGAGTTGGGTGGAGGACATCATCTCTGAAAATAGGGTCCCACAGCTGCACCCCATCAGTGTGAGCAGGACTCTTAGGACTCTTAGAAGAGTTAATGCTCTGAGACCATGGGGGCGCTTAGCCCCCTCTCTTCGTCACTGAGGATGATTTCATTTTTCAGGGATTAGAGAGGGTGGTCCTTGTGGTGGACTGCAGGTATGGAGAGCTGTTGTCATCGTATTAGATAGATAAGAATGATTATATGTATTGTAGAAATGTCTCCTATCATGTTCCCTAATTTTTTATTATGTCCACATCCTGGTCCCCATCTTGGACATCATAACAAACGTGCACTTTTTTGTTTAATTTACACATTGGACCATAGGAAAAATGACACTACAGCTACAGAGGTGACCGTCTGATAGCCCAGCTCGACTATCCATCTCTACTGAAGACCCTTTCAGCTTTTTGAGAGTTGGGTGGAGGACATCATCTCTGAAAATAGGGTCCCACAGCTGCACCCCATCAGTGTGAGCAGGACTCTTAGGACTCTTAGAAGAGTCAATGCTCTGAGACCATGGGGGGCGCTTAGCCCCCTCTCTTCGTCACTGAGGATGATTTCATTTTTCAGGGATTAGAGAGGGTGGTCCTTGTGGTGGACTGCAGGTATGGAGAGCTGTTGTCATCGTATTAAATAGATAAGAATGATTATATGTATTGTAGAAATGTCTCCTATCATGTTCCCTATTTTTTTATTATGTCCACATCCTGGTTCCCATCTTGGAAATCATAACAAACGTGCACTTTTTTGTTTAATTTACACATTGGACCATAGGAAAAATGACACTACAGCTACAGAGGTGACCGTCTGATAGCCCAGCTCGACTATCCATCTCTACTGAAGACCCTTTCAGCTTTTTGAGAGTTGGGTGGAGGACATCATCTCTGAAAATAGGGTCCCACAGCTGCACCCCATCAGTGTGAGCAGGACTCTTAGGACTCTTAGAAGAGTTAATGCTCTGAGACCATGGGGGCACTTAGCCCCCTCTCTTCGTCACTGAGGATGATTTCATTTTTCAGGGATTAGAGAGGGTGGTCCTTGTGGTGGACTGCAGGTATGGAGAGCTGTTGTCATCGTATTAGATAGATAAGAATGATTATATGTATTGTAGAAATGTCTCCTATCATGTTCCCTAATTTTTTATTATGTCCACATCCTGGTCCCCATCTTGGACATCATAACAAACGTGCACTTTTTTGTTTAATTTACACATTGGACCATAGGAAAAATGACACTACAGCTACAGAGGTGACCGTCTGATAGCCCAGCTCGACTATTCATCTCTACTGAAGACCCTTTCAGCATTTTGAGAGTTGGGTGGAGGACATCATCTCTGAAAATAGGGTCCCACAGCTGCACCCCATCAGTGTGAGCAGGACTCTTAAGACTCTTAGAAGAGTCAATGCTCTGAGACCATTGGGGGCACTGAGCCCCCTCTCTTCGTCACTGAGGATGATTTCATTTTTCAGGGTTTAGAGAGGGTGGTCCTTGTGGTGGACTGCAGGTATGGAGAGCTGTTATCATCGTATTAGATAGATAAGAATGATTATATGTATTGTAGAAATGTCTCCTATCATGTTCCCTAATTTTTTATTATGTCCACATCCTGGTCCCCATCTTGGACATCATAACAAACGTGCACTTTTTTGTTTAATTTACACATTGGACCATAGGAAAAATGACACTACAGCTACAGAGGTGACCGTCTGATAGCCCAGCTCGACTATCCATCTCTACTGAAGACCCTTTCAGCTTTTTGAGAGTTGGGTGGAGGACATCATCTCTGAAAATAGGGTCCCACAGCTTCACCCCATCAGTGTGAGCAGGACTCTTAGGACTCTTAGAAGAGTCAATGCTCTGGTACCATGGGGGGCGCTTGGCCCCCTCTCTTCGTCACTGAGGATGATTTCATTTTTCAGGGATTAGAGAGGGTGGTCCTTGTGGTGGACTGCAGGTATGTAGAGCTGTTGTCATCGTATTAGATAGATAAGAATGATTATATGTATTGTAGAAATGTCTCCTATCATGTTCCCTAATTTTTTATTATGTCCACATCCTGGTCCCCATCTTGGACATCATAACAAACGTGCACTTTTTTGTTTAATTTACACATTGGACCATAGTAAAAATGACACTACAGCTACAGAGGTGACCGTCTGATAGCCCAGCTCGACTATCCATCTCTACTGAAGACCCTTTCAGCTTTTTGAGAGTTGGGTGGAGGACATCATCTCTGAAAATAGGGTCCCACAGCTGCACCCCATCAGTGTGAGCAGGACTCTTAGGACTCTTAGAAGAGTTAATGCTCTGAGACCATGGGGGCGCTTAGCCCCCTCTCTTCGTCACTGAGGATGATTTCATTTTTCAGGGATTAGAGAGGGTGGTCCTTGTGGTGGACTGCAGGTATGGAGAGCTGTTGTCATCGTATTAGATAGATAAGAATGATTATATGTATTGTAGAAATGTCTCCTATCATGTTCCCTAATTTTTTATTATGTCCACATCCTGGTCCCCATCTTGGACATTATAACAAACGTGCACTTTTTTGTTTAATTTACACATTGGACCATAGGAAAAATGACACTACAGCTACAGAGGTGACCGTCTGATAGCCCAGCTCGACTATCCATCTCTACTGAAGACCCTTTCAGCTTTTTGAAAGTTGGGTGGAGGACATCATCTCTGAAAATAGGGTCCCACAGCTGCACCCCATCAGTGTGAGCAGGACTCTTAGGACTCTTAGAAGAGTCAATGCTCTGAGACCATTGGGGGAACTTAGCCCCCTCTCTTCGTCACTGAGGATGATTTCATTTTTCAGGGATTAGAGAGGGTGGTCCTTGTGGTGGACTGCAGGTATGGAGAGCTGTTATCATCGTATTAGATAGATAAGAATGATTATATGTATTGTAGAAATGTCTCCTATCATGTTCCCTAATTTTTTATTATGTCCACATCCTGGTCCCCATCTTGGACATCATAACAAACGTGCACTTTTTTGTTTAATTTACACATTGGACCATAGGAAAAATGACACTACAGCTACAGAGGTGACCGTCTGATAGCCCAGCTCGACAATCCATCTCTACTGAAGACCCTTTCAGCTTTTTGAGAGTTGGGTGGAGGACATCATCTCTGAAAATAGGGTCCCACAGCTGCACCCCATCAGTGTGAGCAGGACTCTTAGGACTCTTAGAAGAGTCAATGCTCTGAGACCATGGGGGGCGCTTAGCCCCCTCTCTTCGTCACTGAGGATGATTTCATTTTTCAGGGATTAGAGAGGGTGGTCCTTGTGGTGGACTGCAGGTATGGAGAGCTGTTGTCATCGTATTAAATAGATAAGAATGATTATATGTATTGTAGAAATGTCTCCTATCATGTTCCCTAATTTTTTATTATGTCCACATCCTGGTCCCCATCTTGGACATCATAACAAACGTGCACTTTTTTGTTTAATTTACACATTGGACCATAGGAAAAATGACACTACAGCTACAGAGGTGACCGTCTGATAGCCCAGCTCGACTATACATCTCTACTGAAGACCCTTTCAGCTTTTTGAGAGTTGGGTGGAGAACATCATCTCTGAAAATAGGGTCCCACAGCTGCACCCCATCAGTGTGAGCAGGACTCTTAGGACTCTTAGAAGAGTCAATGTTTTGAGACCATGGGGGGCGCTTAGCCCCCTCTCTTCGTCACTGAGGATGATTTCACTTTTCAGGGAATAGAGAGGGTGGTACTTGTGGTGGACTGCAGGTATGGAGAGCTGTTGTCATCGTATTAGATAGATAAGAATGATTATATGTATTGTAGAAATGTCTCCTATCATGTTCCCTATTTTTTTATTATGTCCACATCCTGGTCCCCATCTTGGAAATCATAACAAACGTGCACTTTTTTGTTTAATTTACACATTGGACCATAGGAAAAATGACACTACAGCTACAGAGGTGACCGTCTGGTAGCCCAGCTCGACTATCCATCTCTACTGAAGACCCTTTCAGCTTTTTGAGAGTTGGGTGGAGGACATCATCTCTGAAAATACGGTCCCACAGCTGCACCCCATCAGTGTGAGCAGGAATCTTAGGACTCTTAGAAGAGTCAATGTTTTGAGACCATGGGGGGCGCTTAGCCCCCTCTCTTCGTCACTGAGGATGATTTCATTTTTCAGGGATTAGAGAGAGTGGTCCTTGTGGTGGACTGCAGGTATGGAGAGCTGTTGTGATCGTATTAGATAGATAAGAATGATTATATGTATTGTAGAAATGTCTCCTATCATGTTCCCTAATTTTTTATTATGTCCACATCCTGGTCCCCATCTTGGACATCATAACAAACGTGCACTTTTTTGTTTAATTTCCACATTGGACCATAGGAAAAATGACACTACAGCTACAGAGGTGACCGTCTGATAGCCCAGCTCGACTATCCATCTCTACTGAAGACCCTTTCAGCATTTTGAGAGTTGGGTGGAGGACATCATCTCTGAAAATAGGGTCCCACAGCTGCACCCCATCAGTGTGAGCAGGACTCTTAAGACTCTTAGAAGAGTCAATGCTCTGAGACCATTGGGGGCACTGAGCCCCCTCTCTTCGTCACTGAGGATGATTTCATTTTTCAGGGTTTAGAGAGGGTGGTCCTTGTGGTGGACTGCAGGTATGGAGAGCTGTTATCATCGTATTAGATAGATAAGAATGATTATATGTATTGTAGAAATGTCTCCTATCATGTTCCCTAATTTTTTATTATGTCCACATCCTGGTCCCCATCTTGGACATCATAACAAACGTGCACTTTTTTGTTTAATTTACACATTGGACCATAGGAAAAATGACACTACAGCTACAGAGGTGACCGTCTGATAGCCCAGCTCGACTATCCATCTCTACTGAAGACCCTTTCAGCTTTTTGAGAGTTGGGTGGAGGACATCATCTCTGAAAATAGGGTCCCACAGCTTCACCCCATCAGTGTGAGCAGGACTCTTAGGACTCTTAGAAGAGTCAATGCTCTGAGACCATGGGGGGCGCTTAGCCCCCTCTCTTCGTCACTGAGGATGATTTCATTTTTCAGGGATTAGAGAGGGTGGTCCTTGTGGTGGACTGCAGGTATGGAGAGCTGTTGTCATCGTATTAAATAGATAAGAATGATTATATGTATTGTAGAAATGTCTCCTATCATGTTCCCTAATTTTTTATTATGTCCACATCCTGGTCCCCATCTTGGACATCATAACAAACGTGCACTTTTTTGTTTAATTTACACATTGGACCATAGGAAAAATGACACTACAGCTACAGAGGTGACCGTCTGATAGCCCAGCTCGACTATCCATCTCTACTGAAGACCCTTTCAGCTTTTTGAGAGTTGGGTGGAGAACATCATCTCTGAAAATAGGGTCCCACAGCTGCACCCCATCAGTGTGAGCAGGACTCTTAGGACTCTTAGAAGAGTCAATGCTCTGAGACCATGGGGGGCGCTTAGCCCCCTCTCCTCGTCACTGAGGATGATTTCACTTTTCAGGGAATAGAGAGGGTGGTCCTTGTGGTGGACTGCAGGTATGGAGAGCTGTTGTCATCGTATTAGATAGATAAGAATGATTATATGTATTGTAGAAATGTCTCCTATCATGTTCCCTATTTTTTTATTATGTCCACATCCTGGTTCCCATCTTGGAAATCATAACAAACGTGCACTTTTTTGTTTAATTTACACATTGGACCATAGGAAAAATGACACTACAGCTACAGAGGTGACCGTCTGATAGCCCAGCTCGACTATCCATCTCTACTGAAGACCCTTTCAGCTTTTTGAGAGTTGGGTGGAGGACATCATCTCTGAAAATAGGGTCCCACAGCTGCACCCCATCAGTGTGAGCAGGACTCTTAGGACTCTTAGAAGAGTTAATGCTCTGAGACCATGGGGGCGCTTAGCCCCCTCTCTTCGTCACTGAGGATGATTTCATTTTTCAGGGATTAGAGAGGGTGGTCCTTGTGGTGGACTGCAGGTATGGAGAGCTGTTGTCATCGTATTAGATAGATAAGAATGATTATATGTATTGTAGAAATGTCTCCTATCATGTTCCCTAATTTTTTATTATGTCCACATCCTGGTCCCCATCTTGGACATCATAACAAACGTGCACTTTTTTGTTTAATTTACACATTGGACCATAGGAAAAATGACACTACAGCTACAGAGGTGACCGTCTGATAGCCCAGCTCGACTATTCATCTCTACTGAAGACCCTTTCAGCATTTTGAGAGTTGGGTGGAGGACATCATCTCTGAAAATAGGGTCCCACAGCTGCACCCCATCAGTGTGAGCAGGACTCTTAAGACTCTTAGAAGAGTCAATGCTCTGAGACCATTGGGGGCACTGAGCCCCCTCTCTTCGTCACTGAGGATGATTTCATTTTTCAGGGTTTAGAGAGGGTGGTCCTTGTGGTGGACTGCAGGTATGGAGAGCTGTTATCATCGTATTAGATAGATAAGAATGATTATATGTATTGTAGAAATGTCTCCTATCATGTTCCCTAATTTTTTATTATGTCCACATCCTGGTCCCCATCTTGGACATCATAACAAACGTGCACTTTTTTGTTTAATTTACACATTGGACCATAGGAAAAATGACACTACAGCTACAGAGGTGACCGTCTGATAGCCCAGCTCGACTATCCATCTCTACTGAAGACCCTTTCAGCTTTTTGAGAGTTGGGTGGAGGACATCATCTCTGAAAATAGGGTCCCACAGCTTCACCCCATCAGTGTGAGCAGGACTCTTAGGACTCTTAGAAGAGTCAATGCTCTGGTACCATGGGGGGCGCTTGGCCCCCTCTCTTCGTCACTGAGGATGATTTCATTTTTCAGGGATTAGAGAGGGTGGTCCTTGTGGTGGACTGCAGGTATGTAGAGCTGTTGTCATCGTATTAGATAGATAAGAATGATTATATGTATTGTAGAAATGTCTCCTATCATGTTCCCTAATTTTTTATTATGTCCACATCCTGGTCCCCATCTTGGACATCATAACAAACGTGCACTTTTTTGTTTAATTTACACATTGGACCATAGTAAAAATGACACTACAGCTACAGAGGTGACCGTCTGATAGCCCAGCTCGACTATCCATCTCTACTGAAGACCCTTTCAGCTTTTTGAGAGTTGGGTGGAGGACATCATCTCTGAAAATAAGGTCCCACAGCTGCACCCCATCAGTGTGAGCAGGACTCTTAGGACTCTTAGAAGAGTTAATGCTCTGAGACCATGGGGGCGCTTAGCCCCCTCTCTTCGTCACTGAGGATGATTTCATTTTTCAGGGATTAGAGAGGGTGGTCCTTGTGGTGGACTGCAGGTATGGAGAGCTGTTGTCATCGTATTAGATAGATAAGAATGATTATATGTATTGTAGAAATGTCTCCTATCATGTTCCCTAATTTTTTATTATGTCCACATCCTGGTCCCCATCTTGGACATCATAACAAACGTGCACTTTTTTGTTTAATTTACACATTGGACCATAGGAAAAATGACACTACAGCTACAGAGGTGACCGTCTGATAGCCCAGCTCGACTATCCATCTCTACTGAAGACCCTTTCAGCTTTTTGAAAGTTGGGTGGAGGACATCATCTCTGAAAATAGGGTCCCACAGCTGCACCCCATTAGTGTGAGCAGGACTCTTAGGACTCTTAGAAGAGTCAATGCTCTGAGACCATTGGGGGAACTTAGCCCCCTCTCTTCGTCACTGAGGATGATTTCATTTTTCAGGGATTAGAGAGGGTGGTCCTTGTGGTGGACTGCAGGTATGGAGAGCTGTTATCATCGTATTAGATAGATAAGAATGATTATATGTATTGTAGAAATGTCTCCTATCATGTTCCCTAATTTTTTATTATGTCCACATCCTGGTCCCCATCTTGGACATCATAACAAACGTGCACTTTTTTGTTTAATTTACACATTGGACCATAGGAAAAATGACACTACAGCTACAGAGGTGACCGTCTGATAGCCCAGCTCGACAATCCATCTCTACTGAAGACCCTTTCAGCTTTTTGAGAGTTGGGTGGAGGACATCATCTCTGAAAATAGGGTCCCACAGCTGCACCCCATCAGTGTGAGCAGGACTCTTAGGACTCTTAGAAGAGTCAATGCTCTGAGACCATGGGGGGCGCTTAGCCCCCTCTCTTCGTCACTGAGGATGATTTCATTTTTCAGGGATTAGAGAGGGTGGTCCTTGTGGTGGACTGCAGGTATGGAGAGCTGTTGTCATCGTATTAAATAGATAAGAATGATTATATGTATTGTAGAAATGTCTCCTATCATGTTCCCTAATTTTTTATTATGTCCACATCCTGGTCCCCATCTTGGACATCATAACAAACGTGCACTTTTTTGTTTAATTTACACATTGGACCATAGGAAAAATGACACTACAGCTACAGAGGTGACCGTCTGATAGCCCAGCTCGACTATACATCTCTACTGAAGACCCTTTCAGCTTTTTGAGAGTTGGGTGGAGAACATCATCTCTGAAAATAGGGTCCCACAGCTGCACCCCATCAGTGTGAGCAGGACTCTTAGGACTCTTAGAAGAGTCAATGTTTTGAGACCATGGGGGGCGCTTAGCCCCCTCTCTTCGTCACTGATGATTCTTTCACTTTTCAGGGAATAGAGAGGGTGGTACTTGTGGTGGACTGCAGGTATGGAGAGCTGTTGTCATCGTATTAGATAGATAAGAATGATTATATGTATTGTAGAAATGTCTCCTATCATGTTCCCTATTTTTTTATTATGTCCACATCCTGGTCCCCATCTTGGAAATCATAACAAACGTGCACTTTTTTGTTTAATTTACACATTGGACCATAGGAAAAATGACACTACAGCTACAGAGGTGACCGTCTGGTAGCCCAGCTCGACTATCCATCTCTACTGAAGACCCTTTCAGCTTTTTGAGAGTTGGGTGGAGGACATCATCTCTGAAAATACGGTCCCACAGCTGCACCCCATCAGTGTGAGCAGGACTCTTAGGACTCTTAGAAGAGTCAATGTTTTGAGACCATGGGGGGCGCTTAGCCCCCTCTCTTCGTCACTGAGGATGATTTCATTTTTCAGGGATTAGAGAGAGTGGTCCTTGTGGTGGACTGCAGGTATGGAGAGCTGTTGTGATCGTATTAGATAGATAAGAATGATTATATGTATTGTAGAAATGTCTCCTATCATGTTCCCTAATTTTTTATTATGTCCACATCCTGGTCCCCATCTTGGACATCATAACAAACGTGCACTTTTTTGTTTAATTTCCACATTGGACCATAGGAAAAATGACACTACAGCTACAGAGGTGACCGTCTGATAGCCCAGCTCGACTATCCATCTCTACTGAAGACCCTTTCAGCTTTTTGAGAGTTGGGTGGAGGACATCATCTCTGAAAATCGGGTCCCACAGCTGCACCCCATCAGTGTGAGCAGGACTCTTAGGACTCTTAGAAGAGTTAATGCTCTGAGACCATGGGGGCGCTTAGCCCCCTCTCTTCGTCACTGAGGATGATTTCATTTTTCAGGGATTAGAGAGGGTGGTCCTTGTGGTGGACTGCAGGTATGGAGAGCTGTTGTCATCGTATTAGATAGATAAGAATGATTATATGTATTGTAGAAATGTCTCCTATCATGTTCCCTAATTTTTTATTATGTCCACATCCTGGTCCCCATCTTGGACATCATAACAAACGTGCACTTTTTTGTTTAATTTACACATTGGACCATAGGAAAAATGACACTACAGCTACAGAGGTGACCGTCTGATAGCCCAGCTCGACTATCCATCTCTACTGAAGACCCTTTCAGCATTTTGAGAGTTGGGTGGAGGACATCATCTCTGAAAATAGGGTCCCACAGCTGCACCCCATCAGTGTGAGCAGGACTCTTAAGACTCTTAGAAGAGTCAATGCTCTGAGACCATTGGGGGCACTGAGCCCCCTCTCTTCGTCACTGAGGATGATTTCATTTTTCAGGGTTTAGAGAGGGTGGTCCTTGTGGTGGACTGCAGGTATGGAGAGCTGTTATCATCGTATTAGATAGATAAGAATGATTATATGTATTGTAGAAATGTCTCCTATCATGTTCCCTAATTTTTTATTATGTCCACATCCTGGTCCCCATCTTGGACATCATAACAAACGTGCACTTTTTTGTTTAATTTACACATTGGACCATAGGAAAAATGACACTACAGCTACAGAGGTGACCGTCTGATAGCCCAGCTCGACTATCCATCTCTACTGAAGACCCTTTCAGCTTTTTGAGAGTTGGGTGGAGGACATCATCTCTGAAAATAGGGTCCCACAGCTTCACCCCATCAGTGTGAGCAGGACTTTTAGGACTCTTAGAAGAGTCAATGCTCTGGTACCATGGGGGGCGCTTGGCCCCCTCTCTTCGTCACTGAGGATGATTTCATTTTTCAGGGATTAGAGAGGGTGGTCCTTGTGGTGGACTGCAGGTATGTAGAGCTGTTGTCATCGTATTAGATAGATAAGAATGATTATATGTATTGTAGAAATGTCTCCTATCATGTTCCCTAATTTTTTATTATGTCCACATCCTGGTCCCCATCTTGGACATCATAACAAACGTGCACTTTTTTGTTTAATTTACACATTGGACCATAGGAAAAATGACACTACAGCTACAGAGGTGACCGTCTGATAGCCCAGCTCGACTATCCATCTCTACTGAAGACCCTTTCAGCTTTTTGAGAGTTGGGTGGAGGACATCATCTCTGAAAATAGGGTCCCACAGCTGCACCCCATCAGTGTGAGCAGGACTCTTAGGACTCTTAGAAGAGTTAATGCTCTGAGACCATGGGGGCGCTTAGCCCCCTCTCTTCGTCACTGAGGATGATTTCATTTTTCAGGGATTAGAGAGGGTGGTCCTTGTGGTGGACTGCAGGTATGGAGAGCTGTTGTCATCGTATTAGATAGATAAGAATGATTATATGTATTGTAGAAATGTCTCCTATCAAGTTCCCTAATTTTTTATTATGTCCACATCCTGGTCCCCATCTTGGACATCATAACAAACGTGCACTTTTTTGTTTAATTTACACATTGGACCATAGGAAAAATGACACTACAGCTACAGAGGTGACCGTCTGATAGCCCAGCTCGACTATCCATCTCTACTGAAGACCCTTTCAGCTTTTTGAGAGTTGGGTGGAGGACATCATCTCTGAAAATAGGGTCCCACAGCTGCACCCCATCAGTGTGAGCAGGACTCTTAGGACTCTTAGAAGAGTCAATGCTCTGAGACCATGGGGGGCGCTTAGCCCCCTCTCTTCGTCACTGAGGATGATTTCATTTTTCAGGGATTAGAGAGGGTGGTCCTTGTGGTGGACTGCAGGTATGGAGAGCTGTTGTCATCGTATTAAATAGATAAGAATGATTATATGTATTGTAGAAATGTCTCCTATCATATTCCCTAATTTTTTATTATGTCCACATCCTGGTCCCCATCTTGGACATCATAACAAACGTGCACTTTTTTGTTTAATTTACACATTGGACCATAGGAAAAATGACACTACAGCTACAGAGGTGACCGTCTGATAGCCCAGCTCGACTATCCATCTCTACTGAAGACCCTTTCAGCTTTTTGAGAGTTGGGTGGAGAACATCATCTCTGAAAATAGGGTCCCACAGCTGCACCCCATCAGTGTGAGCAGGACTCTTAGGACTCTTAGAAGAGTCAATGTTTTGAGACCATGGGGGGCGCTTAGCCCCCTCTCTTCGTCACTGAGGATGATTTCACTTTTCAGGGAATAGAGAGGGTGGTACTTGTGGTGGACTGCAGGTATGGAGAGCTGTTGTCATCGTATTAGATAGATAAGAATGATTATATGTATTGTAGAAATGTCTCCTATCATGTTCCCTAATTTTTTATTATGTCCACATCCTGGTCCCCATCTTGGACATCATAACAAACGTGCACTTTTTTGTTTAATTTACACATTGGACCATAGGAAAAATGACACTACAGCTACAGAGGTGACCGTCTGATAGCCCAGCTCGACTATCCATCTCTACTGAAGACCCTTTCAGCTTTTTGAGAGTTGGGTGGAGAACATCATCTCTGAAAATAGGGTCCCACAGCTGCACCCCATCAGTGTGAGCAGGACTCTTAGGACTCTTAGAAGAGTCAATGTTTTGAGACCATGGGGGGCGCTTAGCCCCCTCTCTTCGTCACTGAGGATGATTTCACTTTTCAGGGAATAGAGAGGGTGGTACTTGTGGTGGACTGCAGGTATGGAGAGCTGTTGTCATCGTATTAGATAGATAAGAATGATTATATGTATTGTAGAAATGTCTCCTATCATGTTCCCTATTTTTTTATTATGTCCACATCCTTGTCCCCATCTTGGAAATCATAACAAACGTGCACTTTTTTGTTTAATTTACACATTGGACCATAGGAAAAATGACACTACAGCTACAGAGGTGACCGTCTGGTAGCCCAGCTCGACTATCCATCTCTACTGAAGACCCTTTCAGCTTTTTGAGAGTTGGGTGGAGGACATCATCTCTGAAAATAGGGTCCCACAGCTGCACCCCATCAGTGTGAGCAGGACTCTTAGGACTCTTAGAAGAGTCAATGTTTTGAGACAATGGGGGGCGCTTAGCCCCCTCTCTTCGTCACTGAGGATGATTTCATTTTTCAGGGATTAGAGAGAGTGGTCCTTGTGGTGGACTGCAGGTATGGAGAGCTGTTGTGATCGTATTAGATAGATAAGAATGATTATATGTATTGTAGAAATGTCTCCTATCATGTTCCCTAATTTTTTATTATGTCCACATCCTGGTCCCCATCTTGGACATCATAACAAACGTGCACTTTTTTGTTTAATTTACACATTGGACCATAGGAAAAATGACACTACAGCTACAGAGGTGACCGTCTGATAGCCCAGCTCGACTATCCATCTCTACTGAAGACCCTTTCAGCTTTTTGAGAGTTGGGTGGAGGACATCATCTCTTAAAATAGGGTCCCACAGCTGCACCCCATCAGTGTAAGCAGGACTCTTAGGACTCTTAGAAGAGTCAATGCTCTAAAACCATGAGGGGTGCTTAGCCCCCTCTCTTCGTCCCTGAGGATGATTTCATTTTTCAGGGATTAGAGAGGGTGGTCCTTGTGGTGGACTGCAGGTATGGAGAGCTGTTGTCATCGTATTAGATAGATAAGAATGATTATATGTATTGTAGAAATGTCTCCTATCATGTTCCCTAATTTTTTATTATGTCCACATCCTGGTCCCCATCTTGGACATCATAACAAACGTGCACTTTTTTGTTTAATTTACACATTGGACCATAGGAAAAATGACACTACAGCTACAGAGGTGACCGTCTGATAGCCCAGCTCGACTATCCATCTCTACTGAAGACCCTTTCAGCTTTTTGAGAGTTGGGTGGAGGACATCATCTCTGAAAATAGGGTCCCACAGCTGCACCCCATCAGTGTGAGCAGGACTCTTAGGACTCTTAGAAGAGTTAATGCTCTGAGACCATGGGGGTGCTTAGCCCCCTCTCTTCGTCACTGAGGATGATTTCATTTTTCAGGGATTAGAGAGGGTGGTCCTTGTGGTGGACTGCAGGTATGGAGAGCTGTTGTCATCGTATTAGATAGATAAGAATGATTATATGTATTGTAGAAATGTCTCCTATCATGTTCCCTAATTTTTTATTATGTCCACATCCTGGTCCCCATCTTGGACATCATAACAAACGTGCACTTTTTTGTTTAATTTACACATTGGACCATAGGAAAAATGACACTACAGCTACAGAGGTGACCGTCTGGTAGCCCAGCTCGACTATCCATCTCTACTGAAGACCCTTTCAGCTTTTTGAGAGTTGGGTGGAGAACATCATCTCTGAAAATAGGGTCCCACAGCTGCACCCCATCAGTGTGAGCAGGACTCTTAGGACTCTTAGAAGAGTCAATGTTTTGAGACCATGGGGGGCGCTTAGCCCCCTCTCTTCGTCACTGAGGATGATTTCACTTTTCAGGGAATAGAGAGGGTGGTACTTGTGGTGGACTGCAGGTATGGAGAGCTGTTGTCATCGTATTAGATAGATAAGAATGATTATATGTATTGTAGAAATGTCTCCTATCATGTTCCCTAATTTTTTATTATGTCCACATCCTGGTCCCCATCTTGGACATCATAACAAACGTGCACTTTTTTGTTTAATTTACACATTGGACCATAGGAAAAATGACACTACAGCTACAGAGGTGACCGTCTGATAGCCCAGCTCGACTATCCATCTCTACTGAAGACCCTTTCAGCTTTTTGAGAGTTGGGTGGAGAACATCATCTCTGAAAATAGGGTCCCACAGCTGCACCCCATCAGTGTGAGCAGGACTCTTAGGACTCTTAGAAGAGTCAATGTTTTGAGACCATGGGGGGCGCTTAGCCCCCTCTCTTCGTCACTGAGGATGATTTCACTTTTCAGGGAATAGAGAGGGTGGTACTTGTGGTGGACTGCAGGTATGGAGAGCTGTTGTCATCGTATTAGATAGATAAGAATGATTATATGTATTGTAGAAATGTCTCCTATCATGTTCCCTATTTTTTTATTATGTCCACATCCTTGTCCCCATCTTGGAAATCATAACAAACGTGCACTTTTTTGTTTAATTTACACATTGGACCATAGGAAAAATGACACTACAGCTACAGAGGTGACCGTCTGGTAGCCCAGCTCGACTATCCATCTCTACTGAAGACCCTTTCAGCTTTTTGAGAGTTGGGTGGAGGACATCATCTCTGAAAATAGGGTCCCACAGCTGCACCCCATCAGTGTGAGCAGGACTCTTAGGACTCTTAGAAGAGTCAATGTTTTGAGACAATGGGGGGCGCTTAGCCCCCTCTCTTCGTCACTGAGGATGATTTCATTTTTCAGGGATTAGAGAGAGTGGTCCTTGTGGTGGACTGCAGGTATGGAGAGCTGTTGTGATCGTATTAGATAGATAAGAATGATTATATGTATTGTAGAAATGTCTCCTATCATGTTCCCTAATTTTTTATTATGTCCACATCCTGGTCCCCATCTTGGACATCATAACAAACGTGCACTTTTTTGTTTAATTTACACATTGGACCATAGGAAAAATGACACTACAGCTACAGAGGTGACCGTCTGATAGCCCAGCTCGACTATCCATCTCTACTGAAGACCCTTTCAGCTTTTTGAGAGTTGGGTGGAGGACATCATCTCTTAAAATAGGGTCCCACAGCTGCACCCCATCAGTGTAAGCAGGACTCTTAGGACTCTTAGAAGAGTCAATGCTCTAAAACCATGAGGGGTGCTTAGCCCCCTCTCTTCGTCCCTGAGGATGATTTCATTTTTCAGGGATTAGAGAGGGTGGTCCTTGTGGTGGACTGCAGGTATGGAGAGCTGTTGTCATCGTATTAGATAGATAAGAATGATTATATGTATTGTAGAAATGTCTCCTATCATGTTCCCTAATTTTTTATTATGTCCACATCCTGGTCCCCATCTTGGACATCATAACAAACGTGCACTTTTTTGTTTAATTTACACATTGGACCATAGGAAAAATGACACTACAGCTACAGAGGTGACCGTCTGATAGCCCAGCTCGACTATCCATCTCTACTGAAGACCCTTTCAGCTTTTTGAGAGTTGGGTGGAGGACATCATCTCTGAAAATAGGGTCCCACAGCTGCACCCCATCAGTGTGAGCAGGACTCTTAGGACTCTTAGAAGAGTTAATGCTCTGAGACCATGGGGGTGCTTAGCCCCCTCTCTTCGTCACTGAGGATGATTTCATTTTTCAGGGATTAGAGAGGGTGGTCCTTGTGGTGGACTGCAGGTATGGAGAGCTGTTGTCATCGTATTAGATAGATAAGAATGATTATATGTATTGTAGAAATGTCTCCTATCATGTTCCCTAATTTTTTATTATGTCCACATCCTGGTCCCCATCTTGGACATCATAACAAACGTGCACTTTTTTGTTTAATTTACACATTGGACCATAGGAAAAATGACACTACAGCTACAGAGGTGACCGTCTGGTAGCCCAGCTCGACTATCCATCTCTACTGAAGACCCTTTCAGCTTTTTGAGAGTTGGGTGGAGGACATCATCTCTGAAAATAGGGTCCCACAGCTGCACCCCATCAGTGTGAGCAGGACTCTTAGGACTCTTAGAAGAGTCAATGTTTTGAGACCATGGGGGGCGCTTAGCCCCCTCTCTTCGTCACTGAGGATGATTTCATTTTTCAGGGATTAGAGAGAGTGGTCCTTGTGGTGGACTGCAGGTATGGAGAGCTGTTGTGATCGTATTAGATAGATAAGAATGATTATATGTATTGTAGAAATGTCTCCTATCATGTTCCCTAATTTTTTATTATGTCCACATCCTGGTCCCCATCTTGGACATCATAACAAACGTGCACTTTTTTGTTTAATTTACACATTGGACCATAGGAAAAATGACACTACAGCTACAGAGGTGACCGTCTGATAGCCCAGCTCGACTATCCATCTCTACTGAAGACCCTTTCAGCTTTTTGAGAGTTGGGTGGAGGACATCATCTCTTAAAATAGGGTCCCACAGCTGCACCCCATCAGTGTGAGCAGGACTCTTAGGACTCTTAGAAGAGTCAATGCTCTGAGACCATGGGGGGCGCTTAGCCCCCTCTCTTCGTCACTGAGGATGATTTCATTTTTCAGGGATTAGAGAGGGTGGTCCTTGTGGTGGACTGCAGGTATGGAGAGCTGTTGTCATCGTATTAAATAGATAAGAATGATTATATGTATTGTAGAAATGTCTCCTATCATGTTCCCTAATTTTTTATTATGTCCACATCCTGGTCCCCATCTTGGACATCATAACAAACGTGCACTTTTTTGTTTAATTTACACATTGGACCATAGGAAAAATGACACTACAGCTACAGAGGTGACCGTCTGATAGCCCAGCTCGACTATCCATCTCTACTGAAGACATTTCTACAATACATATAATCATTCTTATCTATCTAATACGATCACAACAGCTCTCCATACCTGCAGTCCACCACAAGGACCACTCTCTCTAATCCCTGAAAAATGAAGTCATCCTCAGTGACGAAGAGAGGGGGCTAAGCGCCCCCCATGGTCTCAGAGCATTGACTCTTCTAAGAGTCCTAAGATTCCTGCTCACTCTGATGGGGTGCAGCTGTGGGACCCTATCTTCAGAGATGATGTCCTCCACCCAACTCTCAAAAAGCTGAAAGGGTCTTCAGTAGAGATGGATAGTCGAGCTGGGCTATCAGACGGTCACCTCTGTAGCTGTAGTGTCATTTTTCCTATGGTCCAATTTGTAAATTAAACAAAAAAGTGCACGTTTGTTATGATTTCCAAGATGGGGACCAGGATGTGGACATAATAAAAAAATAGGGAACATGATAGGAGACATTTCTACAATACATATAATCATTCTTATCTATCTAATACGATGACAACAGCTCTCCATACCTGCAGTCCACCACAAGGACCACCCTCTCTATTCCCTAAAAAGTGAAATCATCCTCAGTGACGAGGAGAGGGGGCTAAGCGCCCCCCATGGTCTCAGAGCATTGACTCTTCTAAGAGTCCTAAGAGTCCTGCTCACACTGATGGGGTGCAGCTGTGGGACCCTATTTTCAGAGATGATGTTCTCCACTCAACTCTCAAAAAGCTAAAATGGTCTTCAGTAGAGATGAGCGAACCGGTCGCGGTTCGGCTCGAGGTTGGTTCGCCGAACGGACCTCCCGTTCGAGTTCGGTTCGTCGAACGTTCGACGAACCGAACTCGAACTGCATAGGAAACAATGGCAGGCAATCACAAACACAGAAAAACACCTAGAAAACACCCTCAAAGGTGTCCTAAAGGTGACAAACAACTCAAACACATTGGAAAGTGACAAGGACATATACTCATGCGAAAACAAAACAGCTGGACAAGGAAAAAGAGGAGGACACACAGATATAGGCATGGCACGCCCTTCTAAAATCATGTAAAACACCGCAAGGTGACTCCAAGCGGAGTCTCCCTTTTTTCCAAAAATTGGGCCACACACACACCCCTTCAGTGGCAGCAGTTGTGCCCCAGTTGTACACTTCACAGCTAGATTTGCATCAAGCACATTCAAAAATACGCCATTCTTATCCATCCCCAGGATGACACCGGGGTAGGTAGCAAAGTCTTTCCTGATCCCAGCTCTGTGCAGCTTGGATCATTTATAAAAAACACAGCAATCAAGGGTTACTCCAAGCGGAGTCTCCCTTTTTTCCAAAAATTGGGCCCCACACACACCCACCCCTTCAGTGGCAGCAGTTGTGCCCTAGTTGTACACTTCACAGCTACATTTGCATCAAGCACATTCAAAAATACGCCATTCTTATCCATCCCCAGGATGACACCGGGGTAGGTAGCAAAGTCTTTGCTGACCCATGACTTGTTCATCTTGGCTTCTTTTAAAAACAATGTAAGCAAGGGTTACTCCAAGCGGAGTTCCCTTTTTTCCAAAAATTGGGCCCCACACACACCCACCCCTTCAGTGGCAGCAGTTGTGCCCTAGTTGTACACTTCACAGCTACATTTGCATCAAGCACATTCAAAAATACGCCATTCTTATCCATCCCCAGGATGACACCGGGGTAGGTAGCAAAGTCTTTGCTGACCCATGACTTGTTCATCTTGGCTTCTTTTAAAAACAATGTAAGCAAGGGTTACTCCAAGCGGAGTCTCCCTTTTTTCCAAAAATTGGGCCCCACACACACCCACCCCTTCAGTGGCAGCAGTTGTGCCCTAGTTGTACACTTCACAGCTACATTTGCATCAAGCACATTCAAAAATACGCCATTCTTATCCGTCCCCAGGATGACACCGGGGTAGGTAGCAAAGTGTTTCCTGATCCCAGCTCTGTTCATCTTGGCTTCTTTTAAAAACACAGCAAGCAAGGGTTACTCCAAGCGGAGTCTCCCTTTTTTTCCAAAAATTGGGCCCCACACACCCACCCATTCAGTGGCAGCAGTTGTGCCCCAGTTGTACACTTCACAGCTAGATTTGCATCAAGCACATTCAAAAATACGCCATTCTTATCCATCCCCAGGATGACACCGGGGTAGGTAGCAAAGTCTTTGCTGACCCATGACTTGTTCATCTTGGCTTCTTTTAAAAACAATGTAAGCAAGGGTTACTCCAAGCGGAGTCTCCCTTTTTTCCAAAAATTGGGCCCCACACACACCCACCCCTTCAGTGGCAGCAGTTGTGCCCTAGTTGTACACTTCACAGCTACATTTGCATCAAGCACATTCAAAAATACGCCATTCTTATCCGTCCCCAGGATGACACCGGGGTAGGTAGCAAAGTCTTTCCTGATCCCAGCTCTGTTCATCTTGGCTTCTTTTAAAAACACATCAAGCAAGGGTTACTCCAAGCGGAGCCTCCCTTTTTTCCAAAAATTGGGCCCCACACACCCACCCATTCAGTGGCAGCAGTTGTGCCCCAGTTGTACACTTCACAGCTAGATTTGCATCAAGCACATTCCAAAATACGCCATTCTTATCCGTCCCCAGGATGACACCGGGGTAGGTAGCAAAGTGTTTCCTGATCCCAGCTCTGTTCATCTTGGCTTCTTTTAAAAACACAGCAAGCAAGGGTTACTCCAAGAGGAGTCTCCCTTTTTTTCCAAAAATTGGGCCCCACACACCCACCCATTCAGTGGCAGCAGTTGTGCCCCAGTTGTACACTTCACAGCTAGATTTGCATCAAGCACATTCAAAAATACGCCATAATTAACCGTCCCCAGGATGACACCAGGGTAGGTAGCAAAGTCTTTCCTGATCCCAGCTCTGTTCATCTTGGCTTCTTTTAAAAACACAGCAAGCAAGGGTTACTCCAAGCGGAGTCTCCCTTTTTTTCCAAAAATTGGGCCCCACACACCCACCCATTCAGTGGCAGCAGTTGTGCCCCAGTTGTACACTTCACAGCTAGATTTGCATCAAGCACATTCAAAAATACGCCATTCTTATCCGTCCCCAGGATGACACCGGGGTAGGTAGCAAAGTGTTTCCTGATCCCAGCTCTGTTCATCTTGGCTTCTTTTAAAAACACAGCAAGCAAGGGTTACTCCAAGCGGAGTCTCCCTTTTTTTCCAAAAATTGGGCCCCACACACCCACCCATTCAGTGGCAGCAGTTGTGCCCCAGTTGTACACTTCACAGCTAGATTTGCATCAAGCACATTCAAAAAAACGCCATAATTAACCGTCCCCAGGATGACACCAGGGTAGGTAGCAAAGTCTTTCCTGATCCCAGCTCTGTTCATCTTGGCTTCTTTTAAAAACACATCAAGCAAGGGTTACTCCAAGCGGAGCCTCCCTTTTTTTCCAAAAATTGTGCCCCACACACACCCACCCATTCAGTGGCAGCACTTGTGCCCTAGTTGTACACTTCACAGCTACATTTGCATCAAGCACATTCAAAAATACGCCATAATTAACCGTCCCCAGGATGACACCAGGGTAGGTAGCAAAGTCTTTCCTGATCCCAGCTCTGTTCATCTTGGCTTCTTTTAAAAACACATCAAGCAAGGGTTACTCCAAGCGGAGCCTCCCTTTTTTCCAAAAATTGGGCCCCACACACCCACCCATTCAGTGGCAGCAGTTGTGCCCCAGTTGTACACTTCACAGCTAGATTTGCATCAAGCACATTCCAAAATACGCCATTCTTATCCGTCCCCAGGATGACACCGGGGTAGGTAGCAAAGTGTTTCCTGATCCCAGCTCTGTTCATCTTGGCTTCTTTTAAAAACACAGCAAGCAAGGGTTACTCCAAGCGGAGTCTCCCTTTTTTTCCAAAAATTGGGCCCCACACACCCACCCATTCAGTGGCAGCAGTTGTGCCCCAGTTGTACACTTCACAGCTAGATTTGCATCAAGCACATTCAAAAATACGCCATTCTTATCCGTCCCCAGGATGACACCGGGGTAGGTAGCAAAGTGTTTCCTGATCCCAGCTCTGTTCATCTTGGCTTCTTTTAAAAACACAGCAAGCAAGGGTTACTCCAAGCGGAGTCTCCCTTTTTTTTCCAAAAATTGGGCCCCACACACCCACCCATTCAGTGGCAGCAGTTGTGCCCCAGTTGTACACTTCACAGCTAGATTTGCATCAAGCACATTCAAAAAAACGCCATAATTAACCGTCCCCAGGATGACACCAGGGTAGGTAGCAAAGTCTTTCCTGATCCCAGCTCTGTTCATCTTGGCTTCTTTTAAAAACACATCAAGCAAGGGTTACTCCAAGCGGAGCCTCCCTTTTTTTCCAAAAATTGTGCCCCACACACACCCACCCATTCAGTGGCAGCACTTGTGCCCTAGTTGTACACTTCACAGCTACATTTGCATCAAGCACATTCAAAAATACGCCATAATTAACCGTCCCCAGGATGACACCAGGGTAGGTAGCAAAGTCTTTCCTGATCCCAGCTCTGTTCATCTTGGCTTCTTTTAAAAACACATCAAGCAAGGGTTACTCCAAGCGGAGTCTCCCTTTTTTTCCAAAAATTGGGCCCCACACAGACACCTTATCAGTGGCAGCACTTGTGCCCTAGTTGCAAACAGGATGTTTTGATTTGCATCAAGCACATTCCAAATCAACAAGCATTTACTCTCCCCAGGATGACACAGGGGTAGTAAATTCCTTCTGGATCCATGACTTGTTCATTTTGATGAACGTCAGTCTGTCCACATTGTCACTGGACAGACTCGTGCGCTTATCTGTCAGCACACACCCAGCAGCACTGAATACACGTTCAGAGACAACGCTGGCAGCTGGACACGACAAAATCTCCAAGGCGTAAGTTGCGAGCTCTGGCCATTTTTCTAGGTTTGAAGCCCAAAAGGAGCAAGGCTCCAGTTGCACAGTCATGGCATCGATGTTCATTTGGAGATACTCCTGTATCATCCTCTCCAGCCGTTGACTATGTGTCAGACTTGTTGTCTCTGGTGGCCTTGCAAAAGAGGGTCTAAAAAAATTATGAAAAGATTCCATAAAATTGCTGTTACCGGCACCAGATACGGTCCTACTGGTACGGGTAGACTGTTGAAGATGACGAGACCGTCCCATGTTTGTCAAGTTACAACTGGGAGATTCACTCCCTGCACCTGCACGGTTGTTTGGTGGAAAAGCCGAGCTAAGATCTAGTAACAGCTTCTGCTGATACTCCTGCATACGTGCGTCCCTTTCTATGGCTGGAATTATGTCACAAAATTTGGACTTGTACCGGGGATCTAATAGTGTGGCAATCCAGTAGTCATCATCACTTCTAATTTTGACAATACGACTGTCATGTTGGAGGTAGTGCAACAAAAAGGCACTCATGTGTCTTGCGCAGCCATGCGGACCAAGTCCACGCTGTGTTTGTGGCATAGAGGTGCTACCCGTTCTTTCTTCCTCTGACATCTGACCCCAACCTCTTTCAACTGAAATTTGACCAAGGTCTCCCTCATCCGCTGAGTCTTCCATGTCCATGGACAGTTCGTCCTCCATTTCTTCATGTTCTCCTGCACCTTGCTCAACATTTCGCCTGCTACTATGCGCCCTTGTCGATCCCTGTCCCCCATGGTCCCATGCCTGCTGCGTTGGTGATGATGAACGTCTGGACCTTGGTGATGTTGTTGTCCCTTGCGCATATGAATCCTCCTGTAGTTCCTCCCCTTCATGTTGTCCCACCCCCTGACTCCGAATAGTGTTTAGCGTGTGCTCCAGCATGTAAATGACTGGAATCGTCATGCTGATAATGGCATTGTCAGAGCTAAACATATTCGTCGCCATGTCGAAACTGTGCAGAAGGGTGCATAGGTCCTTGATCTGAGACCACTCCATCAGGGTGATCTGCCCCACCTCTGCATCTCGTTGGCCCAGGCTATACGTCATGACGTATTGCACCAGGGCTCTGCGGTGCTGCTACAGTCGCTGTAACATGTGGAGAGTTGAATTCCAGCGTGTCGCCACATCGCATTTCAGGCGATGAACCGGCAGGCCGAAAGACTTCTGGAGCGATGCAAGTCGCTCAGCTGCGGCGCTTGAACGGCGGAAGTGAGCAGACAGTTTTCGTGCCCTGTTCAGAAGGCCATCTAGGCCGGGATAGTGTGTTAAAAATTGCTGCACGACAAGGTTCAACACGTGAGCCATACAAGGTACGTGTGTCACCTTGCCCAGGCGAAGGGCCGCACCCAGGTTTGCAGCATTGTCGCACACGGCCTTACCAGGCTGCAGGTTGAGTGGAGACAACCATTTATTAAACTCGGACCGCAGAGCTGACCACAACTCCTCAGCTGTGTGACTCTTATTACCAAGACATGTCAAGCTAAAGACCGCCTGATGCCGTTGCGCTCTGCTGCCAGCATAGTAATGAGGGGTGCGTGATTCCTTCTGCGCAGTGAGAACGCTGGTGGCCTGACCAGGCAGGCTTGGGGCGGAGGTGGAGGACCCAGATGAGGTGGAGGATGCAGAAGCAGTGGCGGAACTTGGACAGACAGAGGATTGACACACAAGTCGTGGGGACGGCAAGACTTGTGCAGCAGACCCTTCACCATCTATCACCATAGTTACCCAGTGCCCAGTCAGCGACATGTAACGTCCCTGTCCATGCTTACTGGTCCAAGTATCGGTGGTGAAATGCACCCGTTCACACACAGAGTTTCTCAAGGAAGCGGTGATGTTGTGTGCGACATGCTGGTGTAGCGCGGGCACACCTTTCTTAGAGAAGTAGTGGCGACTAGGCATCTGGTACTGGGGCACAGCGACAGACATAAGGTCTCTAAAATCCTGTGTGTCCACTAGGCGGAAAGGCAGCATTTCAGTAGCCAACAGCTTACAGAGGGATAGAGTCAACCTCTTAGCTTTGTCATGGGTCGGAGGAAGTGGCCTTTTATTTGACCACATCTGAGGGACAGAGATCTGGCTGCTGTGTGTAGACGGTGTTGAGTAGGGTGTCCCTGGAAAAATGCTGGTTTGTGAGGAAAGTGCAGGCGGAGACATGATGTTGCCTTCATCCAACGTTGGTGCTATCGATGTCTGAGAGAGCTGTACACACTCACTTGTTTCCCCTTCCAAACCAACTGACGACCTTACAAGCAAACTGCCTGTTGCGGTTACAGTGGTGGAAGTTTTGCGTGGAAAAACAGGTGTGACAGCTGTCCCCACAGTCCTAGAAGATGAAGAGCGCGCGGATGCACTGGAAGGGGCGGGCGGTGGATGGTTCGCTCCGCTAGGCCGCATTGCAGCACGGTGAGCTTCCCACCGGGACTTATGATATTTAGTCATGTGACGATTCATGGAAGAAGTTGTCAAACTGCTGAGGTTTTGACCTCTACTAACAGAATCATGACAAATGTTACATATCACATGAGTTGGGCGATCTTTTTCGATGTGAAAAAAGGACCAGGCTAGGCAAGGCTTAGAGGCCATGCGACCTGTTGATCCACCCCGAATAATGCTCATAGGCAGAGTGGTGGCTGAGGATGCAGTTGTAGACGTGCTACCAGTGCTCCGACTCTGTCCAGGAAGGTGCAAGGTAACTTCGTCGTCGGTTGCATCCTCCTCCACCGCCTCTGTTGACCTCCTCGAGTGCCTGACTGGGGGTTGACAGTAGGTGGGATCTAGAACGTCATCATCAATTGTTGTGTTTGCACTCCCCTCCCCCTCAGACCGAGCCTCTTCTTGCCCTGACCGAATATTTAAGTTGTCATCCCAATCGGGTATCTGCGTCTCATCTTCATCAGTATGTTCCTCATTGTCTATAACCACAGGTGTTACAGTTTGTGACAAAGGGTCAACATTATGCTCAGAAACTTGGTCCTCACGGCCTGAATCTGAGTCACAAAGGTTCTGGGCATCACTGCAGACCATTTCCTGTTCTGTACTCACTGTAGCTTGGGAGCAGACCTCTGATTCCCAGGCTATAGTGTGACTGAACAGCTCTGCAGACTCAGCCATCTCAGTTCCACCATACTGTGCAGGGCTGATGGAGACTTCAGAGCTGGGAGAAATCAAGTGTGATTGGGATGACAACTCAGAGGACTGGTGTTTTTTGGATGCGGTACTTGAAGTGGCTGAGAGGGCACTTGTTGGACCACTTGAGATCCATTCAAAGCATTTTCCTTTTTTGCCCATCATCTACCTCTTGTTCCTCTTGTTCGTGTCCGTAAAAAGGGAGCACATCGGATTGTCCACAATAAGTAGTAGACATCTTACTTTTGCTAGTAGATGGTCTATCTGCAGCAGATGATAATGGAGCTTTGCCACCTTCCCCACTGACAAAACCTTTTTTGCCTTTTCACCACGCCTCTTCCCCTTTCCACCAGCATCTGTCATTTTGCCACTCATGTTGATTGCGACAAGATTGTGGACTGAAAATGTGGTAGTAAAAATTGAGAGGTGGTGAAGATTGCAGTGGTGGTCTAGCTTTATTAACAGCAGAATAATAAAGAATAAATATCCCTGACAATGTAACTTAGTTATAATTAGTTGGAGTGTGCAACGCAGGCAGACGTGCTGCAAATGTCTTGGCACTAGTGGGACTATAGCAAAGTCCAATAGCCACGTATAGGATGCCACTAGGTACACTGAGTGTGTGCTAGTATAATGGCTTAGTTATAATTAGTTGGAGTGTGCAACGCAGGCAGATGCGTTCTGCAAATGTCTTGGCACTAGTGGGACTAAAGCAAAGTCCAATAGCCACGTATAGGATGCCACTAGGTACACTAAGTGTTTGCTAGTATAATGGCTTAGTTATAATTAGTTGGAGTGTGCAACGCAGGCAGATGCGTTCTGCAAATGTCTTGGCACTAGTGGGACTAAAGCAAAGTCCAATAGCCACGTATAGGATGCCACTAGGTACACTAAGTGTTTGCTAGTATAATGGCTTAGTTATAATTAGTTGGAGTGTGCAACGCAGGCAGATGCGCTCTGCAAATGTCTTGGCACTAGTGGGACTATAGCAAAGTCCAATAGCCACGTATAGGATGCCACTAGGTACACTGAGTGTGTGCTAGTATAATGGCTTAGTTATAATTAGTTGGAGTGTGCAACGCAGGCAGATGCGCTCTGCAAATGTCTTGGCACTAGTGGGACTATAGCAAAGTCCAATAGCCACGTATAGGATGCCACTAGGTACACTGAGTGTGTGCTAGTATAATGGCTTAGTTATAATTAGTTGGAGTGTGCAACGCAGGCAGATGCGTTCTGCAAATGTCTTGGCACTAGTGGGACTAAAGCAAAGTCCAATAGCCACGTATAGGATGCCACTAGGTACACTAAGTGTTTGCTAGTATAATGGCTTAGTTATAATTAGTTGGAGTGTGCCAACGCAAGGCAGATGCGCTCTGCAAATGTCTTGGCACTTAGTGGGACTATAGCAAAGTCCAATAGCCACGTATAGGATGCCACTAGGTACACTGAGTGTGTGCTAGTATAATGGCTTAGTTATAATTAGTTGGAGTGTGCAACGCAGGCAGATGCGCTCTGCAAATGTTTTGGCACTAGTGGGACTATAGCAAAGTCCAAATAGCCACGTATAGGATGCCACTAGGTACACTGAGTGTGTGCTAGTATAATGGCTTAGTTATAATTAGTTGAGTGTGCAACGCAGGCAGATGCGCTCTGCAAATGTCTTGGCACTAGTGGGACTATAGCAAAGTCCAATAGCCACGTATAGGATGCCACTAGGTACACTGAGTGTGTGCTAGTATAATGGCTTAGTTATAATTAGTTGGAGTGTGCAACGCAGCAGATGCGTTCTGCAAATGTCTTGCACTAGTGGGACTAAAGCAAAGTCCAATAGCCACGTATAGGATGCCACTAGGTACACTAAGTGTTTGCTAGTATAATGGCTTAGTTATAATTAGTTGGAGTGTGCAACGCAGGCAGATGCGCTCTGCAAATGTCTTGGCACTAGTGGGACTATAGCAAAGTCCAATAGCCACGTATAGGATGCCACTAGGTACACTGAGTGTGTGCTAGTATAATGGCTTAGTTATAATTAGTTGGAGTGTGCAATGCAGGCAGATGCGCTCTGCAAATGTCTTGGCACTAGTGGGACTATAGCAAAGTCCAATAGCCACGTATAGGATGCCACTAGGTACACTGAGTGTGTGCTAGTATAATGGCTTAGTTATAATTAGTTGGAGTGTGCAACGCAGGCAGATGCGCTCTGCAAATGTCTTGGCACTAGTGGGACTATAGCAAAGTCCAATAGCCACGTATAGGATGCCACTAGGTACACTGAGTGTTTGCTAGTATAATGGCTTAGTTATAATTAGTTGGAGTGTGCAACGCAGGCAGATGCGCTCTGCAAATGTCTTGGCACTAGTGGGACTATAGCAAAGTCCAATAGCACGTATAGGATGCCACTAGGTACACTGAGTGTGTGCTAGTATAGATGGCTTAGTTATAATTAGTTGGAGTGTGCAACGCAGGCAGATGCGCTCTGCAAATGTCTTGGCACTAGTGGGACTATAGCAAAGTCCAATAGCCACGTATAGGATGCAACTAGGTACACTGAGTGTGTGCTAGTATAATGGCTTAGTTATAATTAGTTGGAGTGTGCAACGCAGGCAGATGCGCTCTGCAAATGTCTTGGCACTAGTGGGACTATAGCAAAGTCCAATAGCCACGTATAGGATGCCACTAGGTACACTGAGTGTTTGCTAGTATAATGGCTTAGTTATAATTAGTTGGAGTGTGCAACGCAGGCAGATGCGCTCTGCAAATGTCTTGGCACTAGTGGGACTATAGCAAAGTCCAATAGCCACGTATAGGATGCCACTAGGTACACTGAGTGTGTGCTAGTATAATGGCTTAGTTATAATTAGTTGGAGTGTGCAACGCAGGCAGATGCGCTCTGCAAATGTCTTGGCACTAGTGGGACTATAGCAAAGTCCAATAGCCACGTATAGGATGCCACTAGGTACACTGAGTGTGTGCTAGTATAATGGCTTAGTTATAATTAGTTGGAGTGTGCAACGCAGGCAGATGCGTTCTGCAAATGTCTTGGCACTAGTGGGACTAAAGCAAAGTCCAATAGCCACGTATAGGATGCTACTAGGTACACTAAGTGTTTGCTAGTATAATGGCTTAGTTATAATTAGTTGGAGTGTGCAACGCAGGCAGATGTGCTCTGCAAATGTCTTGGCACTAGTGGGACTATAGCAAAGTCCAATAGCCACGTATAGGATGCCACTAGGTACACTGAGTGTGTGCTAGTATAATGGCTTAGTTATAATTAGTTGGAGTGTGCAACGCAGGCAGATGCGCTCTGCAAATGTCTTGGCACTAGTGGGACTATAGCAAAGTCCAATAGCCACGTATAGGATGCCACTAGGTACACTGAGTGTGTGCTAGTATAATGGCTTAGTTATAATTAGTTGGAGTGTGCAACGCAGGCAGATGCGTTCTGCAAATGTCTTGGCACTAGTGGGACTAAAGCAAAGTCCAATAGCCACGTATAGGATGCCACTAGGTACACTAAGTGTTTGCTAGTATAATGGCTTAGTTATAATTAGTTGGAGTGTGCAACGCAGGCAGATGCGCTCTGCAAATGTCTTGGCACTAGTGGGACTATAGCAAAGTCCAATAGCCACGTATAGGATGCCACTAGGTACACTGAGTGTGTGCTAGTATAATGGCTTAGTTATAATTAGTTGGAGTGTGCAACGCAGGCAGATGCGCTCTGCAAATGTCTTGGCACTAGTGGGACTATAGCAAAGTCCAATAGCCACGTATAGGATGCCACTAGGTACACTGAGTGTGTGCTAGTATAATGGCTTAGTTATAATTAGTTGGAGTGTGCAACGCAGGCAGATGCGCTCTGCAAATGTCTTGGCACTAGTGGAACTATAGCAAAGTCCAATAGCCACGTATAGGATGCCACTAGGTACACTGAGTGTGTGCTAGTATAATGGCTTAGTTTATAATTAGTTGGAGTGTGCAACGCAGGCAGATGCGTTCTGCAAATGTCTTGGCACTAGTGGGACTAAAGCAAAGTCCAATAGCCACGTATAGGATGCCCAACTAGTGTATGAGTAAACTAAGGTGTTTGCTAGTATAATGGCTTAGTTATAATTAGTTGGAGTGTGCAACGCAGCAGATGCGCTCTGCAAATGTCTTGGCACTAGTGGGACTATAGCAAAGTCCAATAGCCACGTATAGGATGCCACTAGGTACACTGAGTGTGTGCTAGTATAATGGCTTAGTTATAATTAGTTGGAGTGTGCAACGCAGGCAGATGCGCTCTGCAAATGTCTTGGCACTAGTGAGACTATAGCAAAGTCAATAGCCACGTATAGGATGCCACTAGGTACACTGAGTGTGTGCTAGTATAATGGCTTAGTTATAATTAGTTTGGAGTGTGCAACGCAGGCAGATGCGCTCTGCAAATGTCTTGGCACTAGTGGGACTATAGCAAAGTCCAATAGCCACGTATAGGATGCCACTAGGTACACTGAGTGTTTGCTAGTATAATGGCTTAGTTATAATTAGTTGGAGTGTGCAACGCAGGCAGATGCGCTCTGCAAATGTCTTGGCACTAGTGGACTATAGCAAAAGTCAATAGCCACGTATAGGATGCCACTAGGTACACTGAGTGTGTGCTAGTATAATGGCTTAGTTATAATTAGTTGGAGTGTGCAACGCAGGCAGATGCGCTCTGCAAATGTCTTGGCACTGAGTGGGACTATAGCAAAGTCCAATAGCCACGTATAGGATGCCACTAGGTACACTGAGTGTGTGCTAGTATAATGGCTTATTTTATAATTAGTTGGAGTGTGGCAACGCAGGCAGATGCGCTCTGCAAATGTCTTGGCACTAGTGGGACTATTCAGGCCACGTATAGGATGCCACTAGGTACACTGAGTGTTTGCTAGTATAATGGCTTAGTTATAATTAGTTGGAGTGTGCAACGCAGGCAGATGCGCTCTGCAAATGTCTTGGCACTAGTGGGACTATAGCAAAGTCCAATAGCCACGTATAGGATGCCACTAGGTACACTGAGTGTGTGCTAGTATAATGGCTTAGTTATAATTAGTTGGAGTGTGCAACGCAGGCAGATGCGCTCTGCAAATGTCTTGGCACTAGTGGGACTATAGCAAAGTCCAATAGCCACGTATAGGATGCCACTAGGTACACTGAGTGTGTGCTAGTATAATGGCTTAGTTATAATTAGTTGGAGTGTGCAACGCAGGCAGATGCGTTCTGCAAATGTCTTGGCACTAGTGGGACTAAAGCAAAGTCCAATAGCCACGTATAGGATGCCACTAGGTACACTAAGTGTTTGCTAGTATAATGGCTTAGTTATAATTAGTTGGAGTGTGCAACGCAGGCAGATGCGCTCTGCAAATGTCTTGGCACTAGTGGGACTATAGCAAAGTCCAATAGCCACGTATAGGATGCCACTAGGTACACTGAGTGTGTGCTAGTATAATGGCTTAGTTATAATTAGTTGGAGTGTGCAACGCAGGCAGATGCGCTCTGCAAATGTCTTGGCACTAGTGGGACTATAGCAAAGTCCAATAGCCACGTATAGGATGCCACTAGGTACACTGAGTGTGTGCTAGTATAATGGCTTAGTTATAATTAGTTGGAGTGTGCAACGCAGGCAGATGCGCTCTGCAAATGTCTTGGCACTAGTGGGACTATAGCAAAGTCCAATAGCCACGTATAGGATGCCACTAGGTACACTGAGTGTTTGCTAGTATAATGGCTTAGTTATAATTAGTTGGAGTGTGCAACGCAGGCAGATGCGCTCTGCAAATGTCTTGGCACTAGTGGGACTATAGCAAAGTCCAATAGCCACGTATAGGATGCCACTAGGTACACTGAGTGTGTGCTAGTATAATGGCTTAGTTATAATTAGTTGGAGTGTGCAACGCGGGCAGATGCGTTCTGCAAATGTCTTGGCACTAGTGGGACTAAAGCAAAGTCCAATAGCCACGTATAGGATGCCACTAGGTACACTAAGTGTTTGCTAGTATAATGGCTTAGTTATAATTAGTTGGAGTGTGCAACGCAGGCAGATGCGCTCTGCAAATGTCTTGGCACTAGTGGGACTATAGCAAAGTCCAATAGCCACGTATAGGATGCCACTAGGTACACTGAGTGTTTGCTAGTATAATGGCTTAGTTTAATTAGTTGGAGTGTGCAACGCAGGCAGATGCGCTCTGCAAATGTCTTGGCACTAGTGGGACTATAGCAAAGTCCAATAGCCACGTATAGGATGCCACTAGGTACACTGAGTGTGTGCTAGTATAATGGCTTAGTTATAATTAGTTGGAGTGTGCAACGCAGGCAGATGCGTTCTGCAAATGTCTTGGCACTAGTGGGACTAAAGCAAAGTCCAATAGCCACGTATAGGATGCCACTAGGTACACTAAGTGTTTGCTAGTATAATGGCTTAGTTATAATTAGTTGGAGTGTGCAACGCAGGCAGATGCGCTCTGCAAATGTCTTGGCACTAGTGGGACTATAGCAAAGTCCAATAGCCACGTATAGGATGCCACTAGGTACACTGAGTGTGTGCTAGTATAATGGCTTAGTTATAATTAGTTGGAGTGTGCAACGCAGGCAGATGCGCTCTGCAAATGTCTTGGCACTAGTGGGACTATAGCAAAGTCCAATAGCCACGTATAGGATGCCACTAGGTACACTGAGTGTGTGCTAGTATAATGGCTTAGTTATAATTAGTTGGAGTGTGCAACGCAGGCAGATGCGCTCTGCAAATGTCTTGGCACTAGTGGGACTATAGCAAAGTCCAATAGCCACGTATAGGATGCCACTAGGTACACTGAGTGTTTGCTAGTATAATGGCTTAGTTATAATTAGTTGGAGTGTGCAACGCAGGCAGATGCGCTCTGCAAATGTCTTGGCACTAGTGGGACTATAGCAAAGTCCAATAGCCACGTATAGGATGCCACTAGGTACACTGAGTGTGTGCTAGTATAATGGCTTAGTTATAATTAGTTGGAGTGTGCAACGCAGGCAGTTGCGCTCTGAAAATGTCTTGGCACTAGTGGGACTATAGCAAAGTCCAATAGCCACGTATAGGATGCCACTAGGTACACTGAGTGTTTGCTAGTATAATGGCTTAGTTATAATTAGTTGGAGTGTGCAACGCAGGCAGATGCGCTCTGCAAATGTCTTGGCACTAGTGGGACTAAAGCAAAGTCCAATAGCCACGTATAGGATGCCACTAGGTACACTGAGTGTTTGCTAGTATAATGGCTTAGTTATAATTAGTTGGAGTGTGCAACGCAGGCAGATGCGCTCTGCAAATGTCTTTGCACTAGTGGGACTAAAGCAAAGTCCAATAGCCACGTATAGGATGCCACTAGGTACACTGAGTGTTTGCTAGTATAATGGCTTAGTTAGAATGAGTTGGAGTGTGCAGAGGACAAGAGGGTACAGTGGCAGGATTGTGGTGCTCTGGGTAGAGGAATGGAAGCCTGCCTTTCTATTTCCTCCTAATGGTGAAATGCAGGGAGGAAATCCCTGACCTGGGCTACACAGACGCTGTTGCTGTTTGCAGGACCTGTCACCTATGGCTCTCTGACCCTGCCGCTTTGAGCCCTTAAAAGGACTGCTAGAATGTGCTCTCCCTAAGCTGTCTAACGTTGTGTATGCAGCGCATACAGCTGTATCGGCTATAGGACTCAGGAGGACGGAGCTGCGACACTGATGTCTGACACCAAAGACGCAGAAGGCAGATAATGGCGTTCGTGAAGAAAATGTCCGGTTTTATAATGCAGGGACATGTGACATGCAGATCCTATCACACATGCCGTTGCTTCTCTGGCTCAAAGTCCACTTAGCTGTGTGTGTGTCTGTGATTGGCTGACATGCTGGCCCGCCCCACAAGACGCGCGCGCTTAGGGAAGGAAGACAAGAAAAAAAAAAAAAAAATTATAGAAACAGCAGTGATCTGAAGGCGCTGTTCACGCACACTATACACTGAAATGTGATAATAGTTTGATTCACAGAGTGACTTACACTATTACAGCAGAAACCAAGCTATGATTTAGCTGTTTTTTGGCTGCTAGAACCGTTCTCGAACGTTTCTAGAACTATCGAGCTTTTGCAAAAAGCTCGAGTTCTAGTTCGATCTAGAACATGCCCCAAAATCACTCGAGCCTAGAACTGGAGAACCACGAACCACGAACCGCGCTCAACTCTAGTCTTCAGTAGAGATGGATAGTCGAGCTGGGCTATCAGACGGTCACCTCTGTAGCTGTAGTGTCATTTTTCCTATGGTCCAATGTGTAAATTAAACAAAAAAGTGCACGTTTGTTATGATGTCCAAGATGGGGACCAGGATGTGGACATAATAAAAAATTAGGGAACATGATAGGAGACATTTCTACAATACATATAATCATTCTTATCTATCTAATACGATGATAACAGCTCTCCATATCTGCAGTCCACCACAAGGACCACCCTCTCTAATCCCTGAAAAATGAAATCATCCTCAGTGATGAAGAGAGGGGGCTAAGTGCCCCCAATGGTCTCAGAGCATTGACTCTTCTAAGAGTCCTAAGAGTCCTGCTCACACTGATGGGGTGCAGCTGTGGGACCCTATTTTCAGAGATGATGTCCTCCACCCAACTCTCAAAAAGCTGAAAGGGTCTAAGAGTCCTAAGAGTCCTGCTCACACTGATGGGGTGCAGCTGTGGGACCCTATTTTCAGAGATGATGTCCTCCACCCAACTCTCAAAAAGCTGAAAGGGTCTTCAGTAGAGATGGATAGTCGAGCTGGGCTATCAGACGGTCACCTCTGTAGCTGTAGTGTCATTTTTCCTATGGTCCAATGTGTAAATTAAACAAAAAAGTGCACGTTTGTTATGATGTCCAAGATGGGGACCAGGATGTGGACATAATAAAAAATTAGGGAACATGATAGGAGACATTTCTACAATACATATAATCATTCTTATCTATCTAATACGATGACAACAGCTCTCCATACCTGCAGTCCACCACAAGGACCACTCTCTCTAATCCCTGAAAAATGAAATCATCCTCAGTGACGAAGAGAGGGGGCTAAGCGCCCCCCATGGTCTCAAAACATTGACTCTTCTAAGAGTCCTAAGAGTCCTGCTCACACTGATGGGGTGCAGCTGTGGGACCCTATTTTCAGAGATGATGTCCTCCACCCAACTCTCAAAAAGCTGAAAGGGTCTTCAGTAGAGATGGATAGTCGAGCTGGGCTACCAGACGGTCACCTCTGTAGCTGTAGTGTCATTTTTCCTATGGTCCAATGTGTAAATTAAACAAAAAAGTGCACGTTTGTTATGATTTCCAAGATGGGGACCAGGATGTGGACATAATAAAAAAATAGGGAACATGATAGGAGACATTTCTACAATACATATAATCATTCTTATCTATCTAATACGATGACAACAGCTCTCTATACCTGCAGTCCACCACAAGGACCACCCTCTCTATTCCCTGAAAAGTGAAATCATCCTCAGTGACGAAGAGAGGGGGCTAAGCGCCCCCCATGGTCTCAAAACATTGACTCTTCTAAGAGTCCTAAGAGTCCTGCTCACACTGATGGGGTGCAGCTGTGGGACCCTATTTTCAGAGATGATGTTCTCCACCCAACTCTCAAAAAGCTGAAAGGGTCTTCAGTAGAGATGGATAGTCGAGCTGGGCTATCAGACGGTCACCTCTGTAGCTGTAGTGTCATTTTTCCTATGGTCCAATGTGTAAATTAAACAAAAAAGTGCACGTTTGTTATGATGTCCAAGATGGGGACCAGGATGTGGACATAATAAAAAATTAGGGAACATGATAGGAGACATTTCTACAATACATATAATCATTCTTATCTATTTAATACGATGACAACAGCTCTCCATACCTGCAGTCCACCACAAGGACCACCCTCTCTATTCCCTGAAAAGTGAAATCATCCTCAGTGACGAAGAGAGGGGG
The DNA here is from genome assembly GCF_048569485.1 of Anomaloglossus baeobatrachus. Lineage (NCBI taxonomy): Eukaryota > Metazoa > Chordata > Amphibia > Anura > Aromobatidae > Anomaloglossus > Anomaloglossus baeobatrachus. The sequence goes on from NW_027441949.1 coordinate 365,190, forward strand.
CTAAGCGCCCCCCATGGTCTCAAAACATTGACTCTTCTAAGAGTCCTAAGAGTCCTGCTCACACTGATGGGGTGCAGCTGTGGGACCCTATTTTCAGAGATGATGTTCTCCACCCAACTCTCAAAAAGCTGAAAGGGTCTTCAGTAGAGATGGATAGTCGAGCTGGGCTATCAGACGGTCACCTCTGTAGCTGTAGTGTCATTTTTCCTATGGTCCAATGTGTAAATTAAACAAAAAAGTGCACGTTTGTTATGATGTCCAAGATGGGGACCAGGATGTGGACATAATAAAAAATTAGGGAACATGATAGGAGACATTTCTACAATACATATAATCATTCTTATCTATTTAATACGATGACAACAGCTCTCCATACCTGCAGTCCACCACAAGGACCACCCTCTCTAATCCCTGAAAAATGAAATCATCCTCAGTGACGAAGAGAGGGGGCTAAGCGCCCCCCATGGTCTCAGAGCATTGACTCTTCTAAGAGTCCTAAGAGTCCTGCTCACACTGATGGGGTGCAGCTGTGGGACCCTATTTTCAGAGATGATGTCCTCCACCCAACTCTCAAAAAGCTGAAAGGGTCTTCAGTAGAGATGGATTGTCGAGCTGGGCTATCAGACGGTCACCTCTGTAGCTGTAGTGTCATTTTTCCTATGGTCCAATGTGTAAATTAAACAAAAAAGTGCATGTTTGTTATGATGTCCAAGATGGGGACCAGGATGTGGACATAATAAAAAATTAGGGAACATGATAGGAGACATTTCTACAATACATATAATCATTCTTATCTATCTAATACGATGATAACAGCTCTCCATACCTGCAGTCCACCACAAGGACCACCCTCTCTAATCCCTGAAAAATGAAATCATCCTCAGTGACGAAGAGAGGGGGCTCAGTGCCCCCAATGGTCTCAGAGCATTGACTCTTCTAAGAGTCCTAAGAGTCCTGCTCACACTGATGGGGTGCAGCTGTGGGACCCTATTTTCAGAGATGATGTCCTCCACCCAACTCTCAAAATGCTGAAAGGGTCTTCAGTAGAGATGGATAGTCGAGCTGGGCTATCAGACGGTCACCTCTGTAGCTGTAGTGTCATTTTTCCTATGGTCCAATGTGTAAATTAAACAAAAAAGTGCACGTTTGTTATGATGTCCAAGATGGGGACCAGGATGTGGACATAATAAAAAATTAGGGAACATGATAGGAGACATTTCTACAATACATATAATCATTCTTATCTATCTAATACGTTGACAACAGCTCTCCATACCTGCAGTCCACCACAAGGACCACCCTCTCTAATCCCTGAAAAATGAAATCATCCTCAGTGACGAAGAGAGGGGGCTAAGCGCCCCCATGGTCTCAGAGCATTAACTCTTCTAAGAGTCCTAAGAGTCCTGCTCACACTGATGGGGTGCAGCTGTGGGACCCTATTTTCAGAGATGATGTCCTCCACCCAACTCTCAAAAAGCTGAAAGGGTCTTCAGTAGAGATGGATAATCGAGCTGGGCTATCAGACGGTCACCTCTGTAGCTGTAGTGTCATTTTTCCTATGGTCCAATGTGTAAATTAAACAAAAAAGTGCACGTTTGTTATGATGTCCAAGATGGGGACCAGGATGTGGACATAATAAAAAATTAGGGAACATGATAGGAGACATTTCTACAATACATATAATCATTCTTATCTATCTAATACGATGACAACAGCTCTCCATACCTGCAGTCCACCACAAGGACCACCCTCTCTAATCCCTGAAAAATGAAATCATCCTCAGTGACGAAGAGAGGGGGCCAAGCGCCCCCCATGGTACCAGAGCATTGACTCTTCTAAGAGTCCTAAGAGTCCTGCTCACACTGATGGGGTGAAGCTGTGGGACCCTATTTTCAGAGATGATGTCCTCCACCCAACTCTCAAAAAGCTGAAAGGGTCTTCAGTAGAGATGTATAGTCGAGCTGGGCTATCAGACGGTCACCTCTGTAGCTGTAGTGTCATTTTTCCTATGGTCCAATGTGTAAATTAAACAAAAAAGTGCACGTTTGTTATGATTTCCAAGATGGGGACCATGATGTGGACATAATAAAAAAATAGGGAACATGATAGGAGACATTTCTACAATACATATAATCATTCTTATCTATCTAATACGATGACAACAGCTCTCCATACCTGCAGTCCACCACAAGGACCACCCTCTCTATTCCCTGAAAAGTGAAATCATCCTCAGTGACGAGGAGAGGGGGCTAAGCGCCCCCCATGGTCTCAGAGCATTGACTCTTCTAAGAGTCCTAAGAGTCCTGCTCACACTGATGGGGTGCAGCTGTGGGACCCTATTTTCAGAGATGATGTTCTCCACCCAACTCTCAAAAAGCTGAAAGGGTCTTCAGTAGAGATGGATAGTCGAGCTGGGCTATCAGACGGTCACCTCTGTAGCTGTAGTGTCATTTTTCCTATGGTCCAATGTGTAAATTAAACAAAAAAGTGCACGTTTGTTATGATGTCCAAGATGGGGACCAGGATGTGGACATAATAAAAAATTAGGGAACATGATGGGAGACATTTCTACAATACATATAATCATTCTTATCTATTTAATACGATGACAACAGCTCTCCATACCTGCAGTCCACCACAAGGACCACCCTCTCTAATCCCTGAAAAATGAAATCATCCTCAGTGACGAAGAGAGGGGGCTAAGCGCCCCCCATGGTCTCAGAGCATTGACTCTTCTAAGAGTCCTAAGAGTCCTGCTCACACTGATGGGGTGCAGCTGTGGGACCCTATTTTCAGAGATGATGTCCTCCACCCAACTCTCAAAAAGCTGAAAGGGTCTTCAGTAGAGATGGATAGTCGAGCTGGGCTATCAGACGGTCACCTCTGTAGCTGTAGTGTCATTTTTCCTATGGTCCAATGTGTAAATTAAACAAAAAAGTGCACGTTTGTTATGATGTCCAAGATGGGGACCAGGATGTGGACATACATTCTTATCTATCTAATACGATGATAACAGCTCTCCATATCTGCAGTCCACCACAAGGACCACCCTCTCTAATCCCTGAAAAATGAAATCATCCTCAGTGATGAAGAGAGGGGGCTAAGTGCCCCCAATGGTCTCAGAGCATTGACTCTTCTAAGAGTCCTAAGAGTCCTGCTCACACTGATGGGGTGCAGCTGTGGGACCCTATTTTCAGAGATGATGTCCTCCACCCAACTCTCAAAAAGCTGAAAGGGTCTTCAGTAGAGATGGATAGTCGAGCTGGGCTATCAGACGGTCACCTCTGTAGCTGTAGTGTCATTTTTCCTATGGTCCAATGTGTAAATTAAACAAAAAAGTGCACGTTTGTTATGATGTCCAAGATGGGGACCAGGATGTGGACATAATAAAAAATTAGGGAACATGATAGGAGACATTTCTACAATACATATAATCATTCTTATCTATCTAATACGATGACAACAGCTCTCCATACCTGCAGTCCACCACAAGGACCACTCTCTCTAATCCCTGAAAAATGAAATCATCCTCAGTGACGAAGAGAGGGGGCTAAGCGCCCCCCATGGTCTCAAAACATTGACTCTTCTAAGAGTCCTAAGAGTCCTGCTCACACTGATGGGGTGCAGCTGTGGGACCCTATTTTCAGAGATGATGTCCTCCACCCAACTCTCAAAAAGCTGAAAGGGTCTAAGAGTCCTAAGAGTCCTGCTCACACTGATGGGGTGCAGCTGTGGGACCCTATTTTAAGAGATGATGTCCTCCACCCAACTCTCAAAAAGCTGAAAGGGTCTTCAGTAGAGATGGATAGTCGAGCTGGGCTATCAGACGGTCACCTCTGTAGCTGTAGTGTCATTTTTCCTATGGTCCAATGTGGAAATTTGTCAGGGCCGGGCGGTCGGGCAGACCCAGGAGGTGGATCCACTGGACCGAACTCTAAGATGGTGGTAGGGAGTCCGGTAGCTGAAGCACTGATGGGCAGCAGAACAGTCCGTGCAAGTGAAGGTAGCGAAGGAGTCCCTGGGACCACGGAGTCACAGATGGTAGTCCGGGTGACGTAGCTCAGGTTCGGAGGCCGAGATGATGTCAGGCGGGGTCCGGAACCTTGGGAGCGAGATGACAGGTCACCGCAGGGATCCGAGATGGTACGGACTGTCAGATGGCAGACGGACAGCGTGCGGGGCTCGGGATTCAGCAGGACTGGATGGCGAGGCGGGATCAGCTCTAGAAGAGAGATACGTAAGTATGGCAGGAAAACACAAGGAGACCTGACTCCTAGCTCAGAAAACACGAAGATCAGGCCCCGCCCCCTTGGACAAGAACCCCCTTTATACGCCGTACCTGTCTAACCTCATTTCCTGTTAATGGGCGCTGGCCCTTTAAGAAAGGGTCAGTGACCGCGCGCGCGCCCTAATGCGCGTGCGCGCAGCCCGGGTGCCAGAAGCCAGGGAAGGAGGCTGAGAGGAGGACGCAGGGGAGCCGAGCAGGGCCTGGGAGGCCGTCGGGCGCCGGGATCGGCGGCCAGGAAGCCCAGGAAGGACGGGCACAAGGGACTGGGACGCGGGGAGCGTGGCAGGTGAGCCGGGGAGCGGGGCAGGGGACCCGGGAAGGGGAGCCGAGGACCCGGGGAGCGTGACAGTACCCCCCCCCCCACGCCCCCCTCCCCGCAACCGAGACATGAAGGCACGGATCAGAGGAGTGCCCACGTTCTCCCTGGGTTCCCAGGATCTATCCTCAGGACCATACCCCTCCCAGTCCACCAGGAAGAACTGCCGGCCACGAACAGTCTTCATGGCCACGATATCTCTTACCGCGTAGATGTCGTCCTCAGCAATAGGAGGAGGAGCCGGGCTGGCAGCAGCGGAGAAGGGACCAAGGAACACCGGCTTGAGGAGAGAGACGTGGAAGGAGTTGGGTATTCTCATCGTGGCCGGAAGCTTCAGTTTGTAGGAGACCTCATTGATCTTGCTGAGGACCTTAAACGGCCCGATGTAGCGAGGACCCAGCTTGTAGGAAGGAATCTTCAGGCGGATGTACTGGGAAGCAAGCCAGACCAGGTCACCAGGAGAGAAACACGGAGGGTCTAGACGCCTTTTGTCAGCGTGTTTCTTCATCCGCTGGGAAGCGCGCCCAAGGGACGCCTTGACAGAGTCCCAAATGGTAGCGAAGTCACGGGCTACAGTATCAGCAGCAGGGACATCCGAAGAAGGGGATATAGGCAACGGGACGGAAGGCTGTAGTCCGTAAACGACATGGAAGGGAGATTTGGAGGACGACTCACTGACGTGGTGGTTATGGGAGAACTCAGCCCAAGGCAGAAGCGTGGACCAGTCGTCGTGATGGGCGTTGACATAGTGACGTAAGAAGGATGTCAAGATTTGATTGACCCTCTCCACTTGGCTATTAGACTGAGGATGGTAAGCGGAAGAAAAGTCCAGAGTCACTCCCAGATGTTTGCAGAGAGCCCTCCAGAAGCGGGAGGTGAACTGGGTTCCTCTGTCGGACACGATGTGGGAAGGAAAGCCATGTAAGCGAAAGATGTGTTGTATATAGGCTTCCGCGAGTTCCTGAGCAGAGGGCAGTCCGGGCATAGGGACGAAGTGAGCCATTTTGGAGAACCGATCCACCACGACCCATATGACTGTGTGTCCGGAGGATACTGGCAAGTCCGTAATAAAGTCCATCGCTATGTGTTGCCATGGAACTGAGGGTATCGGCAGAGGCAGAAGACGGCCATAGGGCAGGTGTTTGGGCGTCTTGTTCCTGGCACAAGAGGGGCAGGCAGAGACAAAGGCGGCAATGTCCGTGCGAAGGGATGGCCACCAGTAATGGCGTACAATCGCACCCCATGTTCTCTTCTGGCCTGCATGGCCGGCTGTTTTCGAGGCATGACCCCAGTGTAACACTTTTTCCCTGTCGGTCTCAGAGACATAGGTCTTCCCGGGTGGTATCTGGGCCAGAGTGACAGGAGCCACCGGAACAATCTTGTTAGGAGAGATGATAGGTTGGATAGTCTCTTCCTCCTGCTCCAGGGGCATGAGAGACCTAGACAAGGCATCAGCGCGTATATTCTTGTCCGCGGGTCGGAAATGAAGCTGGAAGTCAAACCTGGCAAAGAATAAGGACCACCTGGCTTGCCGTGGGTTCAGTCGCTGAGCGGACCGCAGGTATTCCAGGTTCTTGTGGTCCGTGTAGATAATCACGGGGTACACTGCTCCTTCCAGAAGGTAGCGCCACTCCTCCAGAGCCAGTTTGACCGCTAATAGCTCTCGGTCACCGATGGTGTAATTACGTTCAGGTGCTGAGAAGCTTTTAGAGAAGAAACCGCAAGTCACCATCTTCCCGGAGGAGGATTTTTGCATGAGCACTGCTCCGGCTCCTGAGGAGGAAGCATCCACCTCTAAGGTGAACTGGCGGTTTAACTCTGGTCGGTGGAGTACAGGAGAGGAGGCGAATGCTCGCTTCAGGGAGCAAAATGCGGCGTCGGCCGCAGGTGACCAGTCCTTTGGATTAGCCTCCTTTTTGGTCAGAGCGGAGAGAGGAGCAGTCAGGGCGGAGAAGTGAGGAATAAACTGGCGGTAGTAGTTGGCAAATCCCAGGAACCGTTGGATTGCCTTCAGTCCAGAAGGGGGAGGCCAGTTGAGAATGGCGGAGACCTTCTTGGGATCCATCTGCAGCCCAGTCCCCGAGATGATGTATCCCAGGAAAGGAAGAGAAGACTGCTCAAAGACGCACTTCTCATATTTGGCGTAGAGACGATTCTCTCTCAGTCTTTGTAGAACCAGCTTTACGTTCTCTCTGTGGGTCTGGAGGTCCGGAGAGAAAACAAGAATGTCATCCAGATAAACTACTACACATACGTAGAGGAGGTCCCGGAAAATGTCGTTCACCAGTTCTTGGAATACGGCAGGAGCGTTACACAGACCGAAGGGCATCACACAGTATTCATAGTGCCCATCGCGAGTATTAAACGCGGTCTTCCATTCGTCCCCAGAGCGGATACGAACTAGGTTGTAGGCACCCCGAAGATCCAGTTTGGTGAACACACGGGCTCCTCTGAGCCGATCGAACAGTTCGGGGATGAGCGGTAGGGGGTACTTGTTTTTTATAGTAATCTGATTCAAGCCCCGGTAGTCAATGCATGGGCGAAGGTCACCCTCTTTCTTCTTAACGAAGAAGAAGCCTGCTCCCGCAGGAGAGGAGGATCTCCGGATGAATCCCTTTGCCAGGCTTTCCATGATGTAGGTGGACATGGCCCTGGTTTCGGCTGGAGACAACGGATATATCCGTCCTCGAGGTGGTGTTGTTCCTGGGAGCAGGTCGATGGCGCAATCGTAGGGACGGTGTGGCGGAAGTACCTCAGACTCCTTCTTGTCAAAAACGTCCGTGAAGGACCAATAGGCCGAGGGCAGACCCGGTAGGTTCTCAGGAACCGGAGGTCGTCGGACTGGTTGTATAGACTTTAGACATCTCTCATGACAGGCAGAGCCCCAACGGGTGATTTCGCCAGTACCCCAGTTGACTGAGGGTTCGTGTGTTCGCAACCAAGGAAGTCCCAGCAGGACTTGGTGGGACATGTGTGGAAGGACGTAGAGAGCGATGTTCTCGGTGTGCAGAGCACCGATACGCAGTTCCACCGGCTTCGTGATCCAGGAGATGGTATCAGAGAGGGGTCTCCCATCCACCGAGGCAATCAGTAGGGGCTTCTCGAGTAGAGTAACAGGCAGCTGGTATTTGTCCACCGTGGCCTGCTGGATAAAATTGCCTGCTGCTCCGGAGTCGAGGTATGCCTCAGCCGTGAAGCACGTCTCTCCTGTTGATACTTGTACCGTCCACATAACTGGGTCGGAGAGAGTCCCAGCACCTAGGGTGGCCTCTCCTACCAACCCTAGGCTTTGGAGTTTCCCGGTCTTTCCGGACAGGAGCGTAGGAGATGTGTGTCCCCTCCGCAGTAAAAGCAGAGGCCCTTGGCGAGCCGCTCTGCTCGACGTTGGTCAGACTGTCGTACTCGATCAACCTGCATGGGTTCGTGGACAGGAATCCCAGCTGTAGATGACTGTGGCACAGAGGACTTATGTGGCGGAGAGGAGTGCCGTACCGCACGTCGCTCACGAACCAGCTCTTTGGAGCGCTCCTGAAAACGAATGTCCACTCGCGTGGCTAGGGCAATCAGGGCATCTAGGGTGGAGGGCATGTCACGACCCGCCAACTCATCTTTGATGCGACTTGACAGTCCTTCCCAGAAGGCGGCTGTCAGGGCCTCATTATTCCACCCGAGTTCAGAAGCCAAAGTGCGGAAACGGATGGCGTATTGGCCCACCGTCAGTGTTCCTTGACGTAGGCGGAGAAGTGATGAAGCAGACGCAGAGGCGCGTCCCGGCTCGTCAAAGGTACTGCGAAAGGCCTGCAGGAACTCTTGAAGATCCTTGGTCATGGGGTCCTCCTTCTCCCACAAGGGGTTCATCCACGCCAGTGCCTCGCCCTCCAGGTGAGACATTATAAAGGCGACCTTGGCTTGGTCGGAGGCGAACAGATGGGGCAGCTGCGTGAAGTGAAGGGAGCATTGGTTTATGAAGCCCCTGCAGGTCTTGGGATCTCCAGCATAACGAGGAGGTGACGCCAAACGGAGTCGGGAAGCATCCGACGCGGCTGCCACTGGTGCGGGAGCCGTGGATTGCCTAGTGGGAGACCTGGGTGCTGCAGGCGTCATTGATGCTTGTAATGTGTACAGGCGAGTGTCCACGGAGGTCATAAATTGCAGCATGCGGGTCTGGACTTCACGCTGGCGTTGGAGTTCCTCTTGCAGGGCCAATAGTGCTGCAGCGGGATCCATGGCCTGATCTTACTGTCAGGGCCGGGCGGTCGGGCAGACCCAGGAGGTGGATCCACTGGACCGAACTCTAAGATGGTGGTAGGGAGTCCGGTAGCTGAAGCACTGATGGGCAGCAGAACAGTCCGTGCAAGTGAAGGTAGCGAAGGAGTCCCTGGGACCACGGAGTCACAGATGGTAGTCCGGGTGACGTAGCTCAAATTCGGAGGCCGAGATGATGTCAGGCGGGGTCCGGAACCTTGGGAGCGAGATGACAGGTCACCGCAGGGATCCGAGATGGTACGGACTGTCAGATGGCAGACGGACAGCGTGCGGGGCTCGGGATTCAGCAGGACTGGATGGCGAGGCGGGATCAGCTCTAGAAGAGAGATACGTAAGTATGGCAGGAAAACACAAGGAGACCTGACTCCTAGCTCAGAAAACACGAAGATCAGGCCCCGCCCCCTTGGACAAGAACCCCCTTTATACCCCGTACCTGTCTAACCTCATTTCCTGTTAATGGGCGCTGGCCCTTTAAGAAAGGGTCAGTGACCGCGCGCGCGCCCTAATGCGCGTGCGCGCAGCCCGGGTGCCAGAAGCCAGGGAAGGAGGCTGAGAGGAGGACGCAGGGGAGCCGAGCAGGGCCTGGGAGGCCGTCGGGCGCCGGGATCGGCGGCCAGGAAGCCCAGGAAGGACGGGCACAAGGGACTGGGACGCGGGGAGCGTGGCAGGTGAGCCGGGGAGCGGGGCAGGGGACCCGGGAAGGGGAGCCGAGGACCCGGGGAGCGTGACAAAATTAAACAAAAAAGTGCACGTTTGTTATGATGTCCAAGATGGGGACCAGGATGTGGACATAATAAAAAATTAGGGAACATGATAGGAGACATTTCTACAATACATATAATCATTCTTATCTATTTAATACGATGACAACAGCTCTCCATACCTGCAGTCCACCACAAGGACCACCCTCTCTAATCCCTGAAAAATGAAATCATCCTCAGTGACGAAGAGAGGGGGCTAAGCGCCCCCCATGGTCTCAGAGCATTGACTCTTCTAAGAGTCCTAAGAGTCCTGCTCACACTGATGGGGTGCAGCTGTGGGACCCTATTTTCAGAGATGATGTCCTCCACCCAACTCTCAAAAAGCTGAAAGGGTCTTCAGTAGAGATGGATTGTCGAGCTGGGCTATCAGACGGTCACCTCTGTAGCTGTAGTGTCATTTTTCCTATGGTCCAATGTGTAAATTAAACAAAAAAGTGCACGTTTGTTATGATGTCCAAGATGGGGACCAGGATGTGGACATAATAAAAAATTAGGGAACATGATAGGAGACATTTCTACAATACATATAATCATTCTTATCTACCTAATACGATGATAACAGCTCTCCATACCTGCAGTCCACCACAAGGACCACCCTCTCTAATCCCTGAAAAATGAAATCATCCTCAGTGACGAAGAGAGGGGGCTAAGTGCCCCCAATGGTCTCAGAGCATTGACTCTTCTAAGAGTCCTAAGAGTCCTGCTCACACTGATGGGGTGCAGCTGTGGGACCCTAATTTCAGAGATGATGTCCTCCACCCAACTCTCAAAAAGCTGAAAGGGTCTTCAGTAGAGATGGATAGTCGAGCTGGGCTATCAGACGGTCACCTCTGTAGCTGTAGTGTCATTTTTCCTATGGTCCAATGTGTAAATTAAACAAAAAAGTGCAGGTTTGTTATGATGTCCAAGATGGGGACCAGGATGTGGACATAATAAAAAATTAGGGAACATGATAGGAGACATTTCTACAATACATATAATCATTCTTATCTATCTAATACGATGACAACAGCTCTCCATACCTGCAGTCCACAACAAGGACCACCCTCTCTAATCCCTGAAAAATGAAATCATCCTCAGTGACGAAGAGAGGGGGCTAAGCGCCCCCCATGGTTTTAGAGCATTGACTCTTCTAAGAGTCCTAAGAGTCCTGCTTACACTGATGGGGTGCAGCTGTGGGACCCTATTTTAAGAGATGATGTCCTCCACCCAACTCTCAAAAAGCTGAAAGGGTCTTCAGTAGAGATGAATAGTCGAGCTGGGCTATCAGACGGTCACCTCTGTAGCTGTAGTGTCATTTTTCCTATGGTCCAATGTGTAAATTAAACAAAAAAGTGCACGTTTGTTATGATGTCCAAGATGGGGACCAGGATGTGGACATAATAAAAAATTAGGGAACATGATAGGAGACATTTCTACAATACATATAATCATTCTTATCTATTTAATACGATGACAACAGCTCTCCATACCTGCAGTCCACCACAAGGACCACCCTCTCTAATCCCTGAAAAATGAAATCATCCTCAGTGACGAAGAGAGGGGGCTAAGCGCCCCCCATGGTCTCAGAGCATTGACTCTTCTAAGAGTCCTAAGAGTCCTGCTCACACTGATGGGGTGCAGCTGTGGGACCCTATTTTCAGAGATGATGTCCTCCACCCAACTCTCAAAAAGCTGAAAGGGTCTTCAGTAGAGATGGATTGTCGAGCTGGGCTATCAGACGGTCACCTCTGTAGCTGTAGTGTCATTTTTCCTATGGTCCAATGTGTAAATTAAACAAAAAAGTGCATGTTTGTTATGATGTCTAAGATGGGGACCAGGATGTGGACATAATAAAAAATTAGGGAACATGATAGGAGACATTTCTACAATACATATAATCATTCTTATCTATCTAATACGATGATAACAGCTCTCCATACCTGCAGTCCACCACAAGGACCACCCTCTCTAATCCCTGAAAAATGAAATCATCCTCAGTGACGAAGAGAGGGGGCTCAGTGCCCCCAATGGTCTCAGAGCATTGACTCTTCTAAGAGTCCTAAGAGTCCTGCTCACACTGATGGGGTGCAGCTGTGGGACCCTATTTTCAGAGATGATGTCCTCCACCCAACTCTCAAAATGCTGAAAGGGTCTTCAGTAGAGATGGATAGTCGAGCTGGGCTATCAGACGGTCACCTCTGTAGCTGTAGTGTCATTTTTCCTATGGTCCAATGTGTAAATTAAACAAAAAAGTGCACGTTTGTTATGATCACGTTTGTTATGATGTCCAAGATGGGGACCAGGATGTGGACATAATAAAAAATTAGGGAACATGATAGGAGACATTTCTACAATACATATAATCATTCTTATCTATCTAATACGATGACAACAGCTCTCCATACCTGCAGTCCACCACAAGGACCACCCTCTCTAATCCCTGAAAAATGAAATCATCCTCAGTGACGAAGAGAGGGGGCTAAGCGCCCCCATGGTCTCAGAGCATTAACTCTTCTAAGAGTCCTAAGAGTCCTGCTCACACTGATGGGGTGCAGCTGTGGGACCCTATTTTCAGAGATGATGTCCTCCACCCAACTCTCAAAAAGCTGAAAGGGTCTTCAGTAGAGATGGATAGTCGAGCTGGGCTATCAGACGGTCACCTCTGTAGCTGTAGTGTCATTTTTCCTATGGTCCAATGTGTAAATTAAACAAAAAAGTGCACGTTTGTTATGATTTCCAAGATGGGGACCATGATGTGGACATAATAAAAAAATAGGGAACATGATAGGAGACATTTCTACAATACATATAATCATTCTTATCTATCTAATACGATGACAACAGCTCTCCATACCTGCAGTCCACCACAAGGACCACCCTCTCTATTCCCTGAAAAGTGAAATCATCCTCAGTGACGAGGAGAGGGGGCTAAGCGCCCCCCATGGTCTCAGAGCATTGACTCTTCTAAGAGCCCTAAGAGTCCCGCTCACACTGATGGGGTGCAGCTGTGGGACCCTATTTTCAGAGATGATGTTCTCCACCCAACTCTCAAAAAGCTGAAAGGGTCTTCAGTAGAGATGGATAGTCGAGCTGGGCTATCAGACGGTCACCTCTGTAGCTGTAGTGTCATTTTTCCTATGGTCCAATGTGTAAATTAAACAAAAAAGTGCACGTTTGTTATGATGTCCAAGATGGGGACCAGGATGTGGACATAATAAAAAATTAGGGAACATGATAGGAGACATTTCTACAATACATATAATCATTCTTATCTATTTAATACGATGACAACAGCTCTCCATACCTGCAGTCCACCACAAGGACCACCCTCTCTAATCCCTGAAAAATGAAATCATCCTCAGTGACGAAGAGAGGGGGCTAAGCGCCCCCCATGGTCTCAGAGCATTGACTCTTCTAAGAGTCCTAAGAGTCCTGCTCACACTGATGGGGTGCAGCTGTGGGACCCTATTTTCAGAGATGATGTCCTCCACCCAACTCTCAAAAAGCTGAAAGGGTCTTCAGTAGAGATGGATAGTCGAGCTGGGCTATCAGACGGTCACCTCTGTAGCTGTAGTGTCATTTTTCCTATGGTCCAATGTGTAAATTAAACAAAAAAGTGCACGTTTGTTATGATGTCCAAGATGGGGACCAGGATGTGGACATACATTCTTATCTATCTAATACGATGATAACAGCTCTCCATATCTGCAGTCCACCACAAGGACCACCCTCTCTAATCCCTGAAAAATGAAATCATCCTCAGTGATGAAGAGAGGGGGCTAAGTGCCCCCAATGGTCTCAGAGCATTGACTCTTCTAAGAGTCCTAAGAGTCCTGCTCACACTGATGGGGTGCAGCTGTGGGACCCTATTTCCAGAGATGATGTCCTCCACCCAACTCTCAAAAAGCTGAAAGGGTCTTCAGTAGAGATGGATAGTCGAGCTGGGCTATCAGACGGTCACCTCTGTAGCTGTAGTGTCATTTTTCCTATGGTCCAATGTGTAAATTAAACAAAAAAGTGCACGTTTGTTATGATGTCCAAGATGGGGACCAGGATGTGGACATAATAAAAAATTAGGGAACATGATAGGAGACATTTCTACAATACATATAATCATTCTTATCTATCTAATACGATGACAACAGCTCTCCATACCTGCAGTCCACCACAAGGACCACCCTCTCTAATCCCTGAAAAATGAAATCATCCTCAGTGACGAAGAGAGGGGGCTAAGCGCCCCCCATGGTTTTAGAGCATTGACTCTTCTAAGAGTCCTAAGAGTCCTGCTTACACTGATGGGGTGCAGCTGTGGGACCCTATTTTAAGAGATGATGTCCTCCACCCAACTCTCAAAAAGCTGAAAGGGTCTTCAGTAGAGATGGATAGTCGAGCTGGGCTATCAGACGGTCACCTCTGTAGCTGTAGTGTCATTTTTCCTATGGTCCAATGTGGAAATTAAACAAAAAAGTGCACGTTTGTTATGATGTCCAAGATGGGGACCAGGATGTGGACATAATAAAAAATTAGGGAACATGATAGGAGACCTTTCTACAATACATATAATCATTCTTATCTATTTAATACGATGACAACAGCTCTCCATACCTGCAGTCCACCACAAGGACCACCCTCTCTAATCCCTGAAAAATGAAATCATCCTCAGTGACGAAGAGAGGGGGCTAAGCGCCCCCCATGGTCTCAGAGCATTGACTCTTCTAAGAGTCCTAAGAGTCCTGCTCACACTGATGGGGTGCAGCTGTGGGACCCTATTTTCAGAGATGATGTCCTCCACCCAACTCTCAAAAAGCTGAAAGGGTCTTCAGTAGAGATGGATTGTCGAGCTGGGCTATCAGACGGTCTCCTCTGTAGCTGTAGTGTCATTTTTCCTATGGTCCAATGTGTAAATTAAACAAAAAAGTGCACGTTTGTTATGATGTCCAAGATGGGGACCAGGATGTGGACATAATAAAAAATTAGGGAACATGATAGGAGACATTTCTACAATACATATAATCATTCTTATCTACCTAATACGATGATAACAGCTCTCCATACCTGCAGTCCACCACAAGGACCACCCTCTCTAATCCCTGAAAAATGAAATCATCCTCAGTGACGAAGAGAGGGGGCTAAGTGCCCCCAATGGTCTCAGAGCATTGACTCTTCTAAGAGTCCTAAGAGTCCTGCTCACACTGATGGGGTGCAGCTGTGGGACCCTAATTTCAGAGATGATGTCCTCCACCCAACTCTCAAAAAGCTGAAAGGGTCTTCAGTAGAGATGGATAGTCGAGCTGGGCTATCAGACGGTCACCTCTGTAACTGTAGTGTCATTTTTCCTATGGTCCAATGTGTAAATTAAACAAAAAAGTGCACGTTTGTTATGATGTCCAAGATGGGGACCAGGATGTGGACATAATAAAAAATTAGGGAACATGATAGGAGACATTTCTACAATACATATAATCATTCTTATCTATCTAATACGATGACAACAGCTCTCCATACCTGCAGTCCACAACAAGGACCACCCTCTCTAATCCCTGAAAAATGAAATCATCCTCAGTGACGAAGAGAGGGGGCTAAGCGCCCCCCATGGTTTTAGAGCATTGACTCTTCTAAGGGTCCTAAGAGTCCTGCTTACACTGATGGGGTGCAGCTGTGGGACCCTATTTTAAGAGATGATGTCCTCCACCCAACTCTCAAAAAGCTGAAAGGGTCTTCAGTAGAGATGGATAGTCGAGCTGGGCTATCAGACGGTCACCTCTGTAGCTGTAGTGTCATTTTTCCTATGGTCCAATGTGTAAATTAAACAAAAAAGTGCACGTTTGTTATGATGTCCAAGATGGGGACCAGGATGTGGACATAATAAAAAATTAGGGAACATGATAGGAGACATTTCTACAATACATATAATCATTCTTATCTATTTAATACGATGACAACAGCTCTCCATACCTGCAGTCCACCACAAGGACCACCCTCTCTAATCCCTGAAAAATGAAATCATCCTCAGTGACGAAGAGAGGGGGCTAAGCGCCCCCCATGGTCTCAGAGCATTGACTCTTCTAAGAGTCCTAAGAGTCCTGCTCACACTGATGGGGTGCAGCTGTGGGACCCTATTTTCAGAGATGATGTCCTCCACCCAACTCTCAAAAAGCTGAAAGGGTCTTCAGTAGAGATGGATTGTCGAGCTGGGCTATCAGACGGTCACCTCTGTAGCTGTAGTGTCATTTTTCCTATGGTCCAATGTGTAAATTAAACAAAAAAGTGCACGTTTGTTATGATGTCCAAGATGGGGACCAGGATGTGGACATAATAAAAAATTAGGGAACATGATAGGAGACATTTCTACAATACATATAATCATTCTTATCTACCTAATACGATGATAACAGCTCTCCATACCTGCAGTCCACCACAAGGACCACCCTCTCTATTCCCTGAAAAATGAAATCATCCTCAGTGACGAAGAGAGGGGGCTAAGTGCCCCCAATGGTCTCAGAGCATTGACTCTTCTAAGAGTCCTAAGAGTCCTGTTTACACTGATGGGGGGCAGCTGTGGGACCCTAATTTCAGAGATGATGTCCTCCACCCAACTCTCAAAAAGCTGAAAGGGTCTTCAGTAGAGATGGATAGTCGAGCTGGGCTATCAGACGGTCACCTCTGTAGCTGTAGTGTCATTTTTCCTATGGTCCAATGTGTAAATTAAACAAAAAAGTGCACGTTTGTTATGATGTCCAAGATGGGGACCAGGATGTGGACATAATAAAAAATTAGGGAACATGATAGGAGACATTTCTACAATACATATAATCATTCTTATCTATCTAATACGATGACAACAGCTCTCCATACCTGCAGTCCACAGCAAGGACCACCCTCTCTAATCCCTGAAAAATGAAATCATCCTCAGTGACGAAGAGAGGGGGCCAAGCGCCCCCATGGTCTCAGAGCATTAACTCTTCTAAGAGTCCTAAGAGTCCTGCTCACACTGATGGGTGCAGCTGTGGGACCCTATTTTCAGAGATGATGTCCTCCACCCAACTCTCAAAAAGCTGAAAGGGTCTTCAGTAGAGATGGATAGTCGAGCTGGGCTATCAGACGGTCACCTCTGTAGCTGTAGTGTCATTTTTCCTATGGCCCAATGTGTAAATTAAACAAAAAAGTGCACGTTTGTTATGATGTCCAAGATGGGGACCAGGATGTGGACATAATAAAAAATTAGGGAACATGATAGGAGACATTTCTACAATACATATAATCATTCTTATCTATCTAATACGATGACAACAGCTCTCCATACCTGCAGTCCACCACAAGGACCACCCTCTCTAATCCCTGAAAAATGAAATCATCCTCAGTGACGAAGAGAGGGGGCCAAGCGCCCCCCATGGTACCAGAGCATTGACTCTTCTAAGAGTCCTAAGAGTCCTGCTCACACTGATGGGGTGAAGCTGTGGGACCCTATTTTCAGAGATGATGTCCTCCACCCAACTCTCAAAAAGCTGAAAGGGTCTTCAGTAGAGATGGATAGTCGAGCTGGGCTATCAGACGGTCACCTCTGTAGCTGTAGTGTCATTTTTCCTATGGTCCAATGTGTAAATTAAACAAAAAAGTGCACATTTGTTATGATGTCCAAGATGGGGACCAGGATGTGGACATAATAAGAAATTAGGGAACATGATAGGAGACATTTCTACAATACATATAATCATTCTTATCTATCTAATACGATGACAACAGCTCTCCATACCTGCAGTCCACCACAAGGACCACCCTCTCTAATCCCTGAAAAATGAAATCATCCTCAGGGACGAAGAGAGGGGGCTAAGCGCCCCCCATGGTTTTAGAGCATTGACTCTTCTAAGAGTCCTAAGAGTCCTGCTTACACTGATGGGGTGCAGCTGTGGGACCCTATTTTCAGAGATGATGTCCTCCACCCAACTCTCAAAAAGCTGAAAGGGTCTTCAGTAGAGATGGATAGTCGAGCTGGGCTATCAGACGGTCACCTCTGTAGCTGTAGTGTCATTTTTCCTATAATCCAATGTGTAAATTAAACAAAAAAGTGCACGTTTGTTATGATGTTCAAGATGGGGACCAGGATGTGGACATAATAAAAAATTAGGGAACATGATAGGAGACATTTCTACAATACATATAATCATTCTTATCTATCTAATACGATCACAACAGCTCTCCATACCTGCAGTCCACCACAAGGACCACTCTCTCTAATCCCTGAAAAATGAAATCATCCTCAGTGACGAAGAGAGGGGGCTAAGCGCCCCCCATGGTCTCAGAGCATTGACTCTTCTAAGAGTCCTAAGATTCCTGCTCACACTGATGTGGTGCAGCTGTGGGACCCTATTTTCAGAGATGATGTCCTCCACCCAACTCTCAAAAAGCTGAAAGGGTCTTCAGTAGAGATGGATAGTCGAGCTGGGCTATCAGACGGTCACCTCTGTAGCTGTAGTGTCATTTTTCCTATGGTCCAATGTGTAAATTAAACAAAAAAGTGCACATTTGTTATGATTTCCAAGATGGGGACCAGGATGTGGACATAATAAAAAAATAGGGAACATGATAGGAGACATTTCTACAATACATATAATCATTCTTATCTATCTAATACGATGACAACAGCTCTCCATACCTGCAGTCCACCACAAGGACCACCCTCTCTATTCCCTGAAAAGTGAAATCATCCTCAGTGACGAAGAGAGGGGGCTAAGTGCCCCCAATGGTCTCAGAGCATTGACTCTTCTAAGAGTCCTAAGAGTCCTGCTCACACTGATGGGGTGCAGCTGTGGGACCCTATTTTCAGAGATGATGTTCTCCACCCAACTCTCAAAAAGCTGAAAGGGTCTTCAGTAGAGATGGATAGTCGAGCTGGGCTATCAGACGGTCACCTCTGTAGCTGTAGTGTCATTTTTCCTAGGGTCCAATGTGTAAATTAAACAAAAAAGTGCACATTTGTTATGATGTCCAAGATGGGGACCAGGATGTGGACATAATAAAAAATTAGGGAACATGATAGGAGACATTTCTACAATACATATAATCATTCTTATCTATTTAATACGATGACAACAGCTCTCCATACCTGCAGTCCACCACAAGGACCACCCTCTCTAATCCCTGAAAAATGAAATCATCCTCAGTGACGAAGAGAGGGGGCTAAGCGCCCCCCATGGTCTCAGAGCATTGACTCTTCTAAGAGTCCTAAGAGTCCTGCTCACACTGATGGGGTGCAGCTGTGGGACCCTATTTTCAGTGATGATGTCCTCCACCCAACTCTCAAAAAGCTGAAAGGGTCTTCAGTAGAGATGGATAGTCGAGCTGGGCTATCAGACGGTCACCTCTGTAGCTGTAGTGTCATTTTTCCTATGGTCCAATGTGTAAATTAAACAAAAAAGTGCACATTTGTTATGATGTCCAAGATGGGGACCAGGATGTGGACATAATAAAAAATTAGGGAACATGATAGGAGACATTTCTACAATACATATAATCATTCTTATCTATTTAATACGATGACAACAGCTCTCCATACCTGCAGTCCACCACAAGGACCACCCTCTCTAATCCCTGAAAAATGAAATCATCCTCAGTGACGAAGAGAGGGGGCTAAGCGCCCCCCATGGTCTCAGAGCATTGACTCTTCTAAGAGTCCTAAGAGTCCTGCTCACACTGATGGGGTGCAGCTGTGGGACCCTATTTTCAGTGATGATGTCCTCCACCCAACTCTCAAAAAGCTGAAAGGGTCTTCAGTAGAGATGGATAGTCGAGCTGGGCTATCAGACGGTCACCTCTGTAGCTGTAGTGTCATTTTTCCTATGGTCCAATGTGTAAATGAAACAAAAAAGTGCACGTTTGTTATGATGTCCAAGATGGGGACCAGGATGTGGACATAATAAAAAATTAGGGAACATGATAGGAGACATTTCTACAATACATATAATCATTCTTATCTATCTAATACGATGATAACAGCTCTCCATATCTGCAGTCCACCACAAGGACCACCCTCTCTAATCCCTGAAAAATGAAATCATCCTCAGTGATGAAGAGAGGGGGCTAAGTGCCCCCAATGGTCTCAGAGCATTGACTCTTCTAAGAGTCCTAAGAGTCCTGCTCACACTGATGGGGTGCAGCTGTGGGACCCTATTTTCAGAGATGATGTCCTCCACCCAACTCTCAAAAAGCTGAAAGGGTCTTCAGTAGAGATGGATAGTCGAGCTGGGCTATCAGACGGTCACCTCTGTAGCTGTAGTGTCATTTTTCCTATTGTCCAATGTGTAAATTAAACAAAAAAGTGCACGTTTGTTATGATGTCCAAGATGGGGACCAGGATGTGGACATAATAAAAAATTAGGGAACATGATAGGAGACATTTCTACAATACATATAATCATTCTTATCTATCTAATACGATCACAACAGCTCTCCATACCTGCAGTCCACCACAAGGACCACTCTCTCTAATCCCTGAAAAATGAAATCATCCTCAGTGACGAAGAGAGGGGGCTAAGCGCCCCCCATGGTCTCAGAGCATTGACTCTTCTAAGAGTCCTAAGATTCCTGCTCACACTGATGGGGTGCAGCTGTGGGACCCTATTTTCAGAGATGATGTCCTCCACCCAACTCTCAAAAAGCTGAAAGGGTCTTCAGTAGAGATGGATAGTCGAGCTGGGCTATCAGACGGTCACCTCTGTAGCTGTAGTGTCATTTTTCCTATGGTCCAATGTGTAAATTAAACAAAAAAGTGCACGTTTGTTATGATGTCCAAGATGGGGACCAGGATGTGGACATAATAAAAAAATAGGGAACATGATAGGAGACATTTCTACAATACATATAATCATTCTTATCTATCTAATACGATGACAACAGCTCTCCATACCTGCAGTCCACCACAAGGACCACCCTCTCTATTCCCTGAAAAGTGAAATCATCCTCAGTGACGAAGAGAGGGGGCTAAGCGCCCCCATGGTCTCAGAGCATTGACTCTTCTAAGAGTCCTAAGAGTCCTGCTCACACTGATGGGTGCAGCTGTGGGACCCTATTTTCAGAGATGATGTCCTCCACCCAACTCTCAAAAAGCTGAAAGGGTCTTCAGTAGAGATGGATAGTCGAGCTGGGCTATCAGACGGTCACCTCTGTAGCTGTAGTGTCATTTTTCCTATGGTCCAATGTGTAAATTAAACAAAAAAGTGCACGTTTGTTATGATGTCCAAGATGGGGACCAGGATGTGGACATAATAAGAAATTAGGGAACATGATAGGAGACATTTCTACAATACATATAATCATTCTTATCTATCTAATACGATGACAACAGCTCTCCATACCTGCAGTCCACCACAAGGACCACCCTCTCTAATCCCTGAAAAATGAAATCATCCTCAGTGACGAAGAGAGGGGGCCAAGCGCCCCCCATGGTACCAGAGCATTGACTCTTCTAAGAGTCCTAAGAGTCCTGCTCACACTGATGGGGTGAAGCTGTGGGACCCTATTTTCAGAGATGATGTCCTCCACCCAACTCTCAAAAAGCTGAAAGGGTCTTCAGTAGAGATGGATAGTCGAGCTGGGCTATCAGACGGTCACCTCTGTAGCTGTAGTGTCATTTTTCCTATGGTCCAATGTGTAAATTAAACAAAAAAGTGCACGTTTGTTATGATGTCCGAGATGGGGACCAGGATGTGGACATAATAAGAAATTAGGGAACATGATAGGAGACATTTCTACAATACATATAATCATTCTTATCTATCTAATACGATGACAACAGCTCTCCATACCTGCAGTCCACCACAAAGACCACCCTCTCTAATCCCTGAAAAATGAAATCATCCTCAGGGACGAAGAGAGGGGGCTAAGCGCCCCCCATGGTTTTAGAGCATTGACTCTTCTAAGAGTCCTAAGAGTCCTGCTTACACTGATGGGGTGCAGCTGTGGGACCCTATTTTCAGAGATGATGTCCTCCACCCAACTCTCAAAAAGCTGAAAGGGTCTTCAGTAGAGATGGATAGTCGAGCTGGGCTATCAGACGGTCACCTCTGTAGCTGTAGTGTCATTTTTCCTATAATCCAATGTGTAAATTAAACAAAAAAGTGCACGTTTGTTATGATGTTCAAGATGGGGACCAGGATGTGGACATAATAAAAAATTAGGGAACATGATAGGAGACATTTCTACAATACATATAATCATTCTTATCTATCTAATACGATCACAACAGCTCTCCATACCTGCAGTCCACCACAAGGACCACTCTCTCTAATCCCTGAAAAATGAAATCATCCTCAGTGACGAAGAGAGGGGGCTAAGCGCCCCCCATGGTCTCAGAGCATTGACTCTTCTAAGAGTCCTAAGATTCCTGCTCACACTGATGGGGTGCAGCTGTGGGACCCTATTTTCAGAGATGATGTCCTCCACCCAACTCTCAAAAAGCTGAAAGGGTCTTCAGTAGAGATGGATAGTCGAGCTGGGCTATCAGACGGTCACCTCTGTAGCTGTAGTGTCATTTTTCCTATGGTCCAATGTGTAAATTAAACAAAAAAGTGCACGTTTGTTATGATGTCCAAGATGGGGACCAGGATGTGGACATAATAAAAAAATAGGGAACATGATAGGAGACATTTCTACAATACATATAATCATTCTTATCTATCTAATACGATGACAACAGCTCTCCATACCTGCAGTCCACCACAAGGACCACCCTCTCTATTCCCTGAAAAGTGAAATCATCCTCAGTGACGAAGAGAGGGGGCTAAGCGCCCCCATGGTCTCAGAGCATTGACTCTTCTAAGAGTCCTAAGAGTCCTGCTCACACTGATGGGTGCAGCTGTGGGACCCTATTTTCAGAGATGATGTCCTCCACCCAACTCTCAAAAAGCTGAAAGGGTCTTCAGTAGAGATGGATAGTCGAGCTGGGCTATCAGACGGTCACCTCTGTAGCTGTAGTGTCATTTTTCCTATGGCCCAATGTGTAAATTAAACAAAAAAGTGCACGTTTGTTATGATGTCCAAGATGGGGACCAGGATGTGGACATAATAAAAAATTAGGGAACATGATAGGAGACATTTCTACAATACATATAATCATTCTTATCTATCTAATACGATGACAACAGCTCTCCATACCTGCAGTCCACCACAAGGACCACCCTCTCTAATCCCTGAAAAATGAAATCATCCTCAGTGACGAAGAGAGGGGGCCAAGCGCCCCCCATGGTACCAGAGCATTGACTCTTCTAAGAGTCCTAAGAGTCCTGCTCACACTGATGGGGTGAAGCTGTGGGACCCTATTTTCAGAGATGATGTCCTCCACCCAACTCTCAAAAAGCTGAAAGGGTCTTCAGTAGAGATGGATAGTCGAGCTGGGCTATCAGACGGTCACCTCTGTAGCTGTAGTGTCATTTTTCCTATGGTCCAATGTGTAAATTAAACAAAAAAGTGCACGTTTGTTATGATGTCCAAGATGGGGACCAGGATGTGGACATAATAAGAAATTAGGGAACATGATAGGAGACATTTCTACAATACATATAATCATTCTTATCTATCTAATACGATGACAACAGCTCTCCATACCTGCAGTCCACCACAAGGACCACCCTCTCTAATCCCTGAAAAATGAAATCATCCTCAGTGACGAAGAGAGGGGGCCAAGCGCCCCCCATGGTACCAGAGCATTGACTCTTCTAAGAGTCCTAAGAGTCCTGCTCACACTGATGGGGTGAAGCTGTGGGACCCTATTTTCAGAGATGATGTCCTCCACCCAACTCTCAAAAAGCTGAAAGGGTCTTCAGTAGAGATGGATAGTCGAGCTGGGCTATCAGACGGTCACCTCTGTAGCTGTAGTGTCATTTTTCCTATGGTCCAATGTGTAAATTAAACAAAAAAGTGCACGTTTGTTATGATGTCCAAGATGGGGACCAGGATGTGGACATAATAAGAAATTAGGGAACATGATAGGAGACATTTCTACAATACATATAATCATTCTTATCTATCTAATACGATGACAACAGCTCTCCATACCTGCAGTCCACCACAAAGACCACCCTCTCTAATCCCTGAAAAATGAAATCATCCTCAGGGACGAAGAGAGGGGGCTAAGCGCCCCCCATGGTTTTAGAGCATTGACTCTTCTAAGAGTCCTAAGAGTCCTGCTTACACTGATGGGGTGCAGCTGTGGGACCCTATTTTCAGAGATGATGTCCTCCACCCAACTCTCAAAAAGCTGAAAGGGTCTTCAGTAGAGATGGATAGTCGAGCTGGGCTATCAGACGGTCACCTCTGTAGCTGTAGTGTCATTTTTCCTATAATCCAATGTGTAAATTAAACAAAAAAGTGCACGTTTGTTATGATGTTCAAGATGGGGACCAGGATGTGGACATAATAAAAAATTAGGGAACATGATAGGAGACATTTCTACAATACATATAATCATTCTTATCTATCTAATACATTCACAACAGCTCTCCATACCTGCAGTCCACCACAAGGACCACTCTCTCTAATCCCTGAAAAATGAAATCATCCTCAGTGACGAAGAGAGGGGGCTAAGTGCCCCCCATGGTCTCAGAGCATTGACTCTTCTAAGAGTCCTAAGATTCCTGCTCACACTGATGTGGTGCAGCTGTGGGACCCTATTTTCAGAGATGATGTCCTCCACCCAACTCTCAAAAAGCTGAAAGGGTCTTCAGTAGAGATGGATAGTCGAGCTGGGCTATCAGACGGTCACCTCTGTAGCTGTAGTGTCATTTTTCCTATGGTCCAATGTGTAAATTAAACAAAAAAGTGCATATTTGTTATGATTTCCAAGATGGGGACCAGGATGTGGACATAATAAAAAAATAGGGAACATGAAAGGAGACATTTCTACAATACATATAATCATTCTTATCTATCTAATACGATGACAACAGCTCTCCATACCTGCAGTCCACCACAAGGACCACCCTCTCTATTCCCTGAAAAGTGAAATCATCCTCAGTGACGAAGAGAGGGGGCTAAGTGTCCCCAATGGTCTCAGAGCATTGACTCTTCTAAGAGTCCTAAGAGTCCTGCTCACACTGATGGGGTGCAGCTGTGGGACCCTATTTTCAGAGATGATGTTCTCCACCCAACTCTCAAAAAGCTGAAAGGGTCTTCAGTAGAGATGGATAGTCGAGCTGGGCTATCAGACGGTCACCTCTGTAGCTGTAGTGTCATTTTTCCTATGGTCCAATGTGTAAATTAAACAAAAAAGTGCACATTTGTTATGATGTCCAAGATGGGGACCAGGATGTGGACATAATAAAAAATTAGGGAACATGATAGGAGACATTTCTACAATACATATAATCATTCTTATCTATTTAATACGATGACAACAGCTCTCCATACCTGCAGTCCACCACAAGGACCACCCTCTCTAATCCCTGAAAAATGAAATCATCCTCAGTGACGAAGAGAGGGGGCTAAGCGCCCCCCATGGTCTCAGAGCATTGACTCTTCTAAGAGTCCTAAGAGTCCTGCTCACACTGATGGGGTGCAGCTGTGGGACCCTATTTTCAGTGATGATGTCCTCCACCCAACTCTCAAAAAGCTGAAAGGGTCTTCAGTAGAGATGGATAGTCGAGCTGGGCTATCAGACGGTCACCTCTGTAGCTGTAGTGTCATTTTTCCTATGGTCCAATGTGTAAATTAAACAAAAAAGTGCACATTTGTTATGATGTCCAAGATGGGGACCAGGATGTGGACATAATAAAAAATTAGGGAACATGATAGGAGACATTTCTACAATACATATAATCATTCTTATCTATTTAATACGATGACAACAGCTCTCCATACCTGCAGTCCACCACAAGGACCACCCTCTCTAATCCCTGAAAAATGAAATCATCCTCAGTGACGAAGAGAGGGGGCTAAGCGCCCCCCATGGTCTCAGAGCATTGACTCTTCTAAGAGTCCTAAGAGTCCTGCTCACACTGATGGGGTGCAGCTGTGGGACCCTATTTTCAGTGATGATGTCCTCCACCCAACTCTCAAAAAGCTGAAAGGGTCTTCAGTAGAGATGGATAGTCGAGCTGGGCTATCAGACGGTCACCTCTGTAGCTGTAGTGTCATTTTTCCTATGGTCCAATGTGTAAATTAAACAAAAAAGTGCACGTTTGTTATGATGTCCAAGATGGGGACCAGGATGTGGACATAATAAAAAATTAGGGAACATGATAGGAGACATTTCTACAATACATATAATCATTCTTATCTATCTAATACGATGATACCAGCTCTCCATATCTGCAATCCACCACAAGGACCACCCTCTCTAATCCCTGAAAAATGAAATCATCCTCAGTGATGAAGAGAGGGGGCTAAGTGCCCCCAATGGTCTCAGAGCATTGACTCTTCTAAGAGTCCTAAGAGTCCTGCTCACACTGATGGGGTGCAGCTGTGGGACCCTATTTTCAGAGATGATGTCCTCCACCCAACTCTCAAAAAGCTGAAAGGGTCTTCAGTAGAGATGGATAGTCGAGCTGGGCTATCAGACGGTCACCTCTGTAGCTGTAGTGTCATTTTTCCTATTGTCCAATGTGTAAATTAAACAAAAAAGTGCACGTTTGTTATGATGTCCAAGATGGGGACCAGGATGTGGACATAATAAAAAATTAGGGAACATGATAGGAGACATTTCTACAATACATATAATCATTCTTATCTATCTAATACGATGACAACAGCTCTCCATACCTGCAGTCCACCACAAGGACCAGCCTCTCTAATCCCTGAAAAATGAAATCATCCTCAGTGACGAAGAGAGGGGGCCAAGCGCCCCCCATGGTACCAGAGCATTGACTCTTCTAAGAGTCCTAAGAGTCCTGCTCACACTGATGGGGTGAAGCTGTGGGACCCTATTTTCAGAGATGATGTCCTCCACCCAACTCTCAAAAAGCTGAAAGGGTCTTCAGTAGAGATGGATAGTCGAGCTGGGCTATCAGACGGTCACCTCTGTAGCTGTAGTGTCATTTTTCCTATGGTCCAATGTGTAAATTAAACAAAAAAGTGCACGTTTGTTATGATGTCCAAGATGGGGACCAGGATGTGGACATAATAAGAAATTAGGGAACATGATAGGAGACATTTCTACAATACATATAATCATTCTTATCTATCTAATACGATGACAACAGCTCTCCATACCTGCAGTCCACCACAAGGACCACCCTCTCTAATCCCTGAAAAATGAAATCATCCTCAGGGACGAAGAGAGGGGGCTAAGCGCCCCCCATGGTTTTAGAGCATTGACTCTTCTAAGAGTCCTAAGAGTCCTGCTTACACTGATGGGGTGCAGCTGTGGGACCCTATTTTCAGAGATGATGTCCTCCACCCAACTCTCAAAAAGCTGAAAGGGTCTTCAGTAGAGATGGATAGTCGAGTTGGGCTATCAGACGGTCACCTCTGTAGCTATAGTGTCATTTTTCCTATGGTCCAATGTGTAAATTAAACAAAAAAGTGCACGTTTGTTATGATGTCCAAGATGGGGACCAGGATGTGGACATAATAAAAAATTAGGGAACATGATAGGAGACATTTCTACAATACATATAATCATTCTTATCTATCTAATACGATCACAACAGCTCTCCATACCTGCAGTCCACCACAAGGACCACTCTCTCTAATCCCTGAAAAATGAAATCATCCTCAGTGACGAAGAGAGGGGGCTAAGCGCCCCCCATGGTCTCAGAGCATTGACTCTTCTAAGAGTCCTAAGATTCCTGCTCACACTGATGGGGTGCAGCTGTGGGACCCTATTTTCAGAGATGATGTCCTCCACCCAACTCTCAAAAAGCTGAAAGGGTCTTCAGTAGAGATGGATAGTCGAGCTGGGCTATCAGACGGTCACCTCTGTAGCTGTAGTGTCATTTTTCCTATGGTCCAATGTGTAAATTAAACAAAAAAGTGCACGTTTGTTATGATGTCCAAGATGGGGACCAGGATGTGGACATAATAAAAAAATAGGGAACATGATAGGAGACATTTCTACAATACATATAATCATTCTTATCTATCTAATACGATGACAACAGCTCTCCATACCTGCAGTCCACCACAAGGACCACCCTCTCTATTCCCTGAAAAGTGAAATCATCCTCAGTGACGAAGAGAGGGGGCTAAGCGCCCCCCATGGTCTCAGAGCATTGACTCTTCTAAGAGTCCTAAGAGTCCTGCTCACACTGATGGGGTGCAGCTGTGGGACCCTATTTTCAGAGATGATGTTCTCCACCCAACTCTCAAATAGCTGAAAGGGTCTTCAGTAGAGATGGATAGTCGAGCTGGGCTATCAGACGGTCACCTCTGTAGCTGTAGTGTCATTTTTCCTATGGTCCAATGTGTAAATTAAACAAAAAAGTGCACGTTTGTTATGATGTCCAAGATGGGGACCAGGATGTGGACATAATAAAAAATTAGGGAACATGATAGGAGACATTTCTACAATACATATAATCATTCTTATCTATTTAATACGATGACAACAGCTCTCCATACCTGCAGTCCACCACAAGGACCACCCTCTCTAATCCCTGAAAAATGAAATCATCCTCAGTGACGAAGAGAGGGGGCTAAGCGCCCCCCATGGTCTCAGAGCATTGACTCTTCTAAGAGTCCTAAGAGTCCTGCTCACACTGATGGGGTGCAGCTGTGGGACCCTATTTTCAGAGATGATGTCCTCCACCCAACTCTCAAAAAGCTGAAAGGGTCTTCAGTAGAGATGGATAGTCGAGCTGGGCTATCAGACGGTCACCTCTGTAGCTGTAGTGTCATTTTTCCTATGGTCCAATGTGTAAATTAAACAAAAAAGTGCACGTTTGTTATGATGTCCAAGATGGGGACCAGGATGTGGACATAATAAAAAATTAGGGAACATGATAGGAGACATTTCTACAATACATATAATCATTCTTATCTATCTAATACGATGACAACAGCTCTCCATACCGTATTTCATGGTCAATCCAGGTTTGTCAGTGATGGCACTGACATAATGTATGGCGTCTTTTTCGGGCGTTATCCTTTGCCTTTTCATTGTGAAAATCCAGTTGCCTATATCAAAGCAAATTCTACTACTTGTAAAGTATGCAGAAAATGAAATGTAGAACATATAACATCAACTGCTTAGGAACGCATCATAGGTTAGTACTTAAAAGGATATTGTCATGTTCTAGTCATAATGCAAGCTGGACATTTTTCATGTTACCCTGTAATCGCCGGCCTGTTCTAATGCTCACAAGCAAAGATATATGCTCAGCTGCTAAGGCTTCCCTCTGCCTTCTGAATGAAAATTGAATATGTCTGGCTCACTGTGTATATAGCAGGTGCTCAGAAAAAATAAGAGTCAATTCAAAAGAAATAGCTCTGGTACACTATAGTGATTAATAACGTAAGAAAAGAACTCTTGGAATGCTGAAAATTCTTTATTTGTGCAAAAGGATAATTCATCCAACGTTTCGACCTTGTTTTTAGGTCTTTATCAAGGATAAAGTTATCTAAGATCATAAAGGGTTACAAAACCATATAAACACGTAATTAGTACATAGTACAACATAACAGTACAATATATTGCTACTTGAGAGTACAATGGGTCAAATGACCATGAGGCACATACAAAAAATTTTTCCAAAGCCATAGTGAAAACATTTGTACTGAGGAAAGAAAATTTCCACATGACCTATCTGGAGAAACATTCTGGATCAAACAACCAAAAATAGTCAAGCAGGTAAATACACACCTATATTTCATAACAGGATGATATGTGTTCAATTGTATAGCGTCATTGCCATTAAGGTACAAATGGAAAACTTGCAATCCTATATAGTGAAGGAAATGAACACATATCATATCAAAGAACACAGGAACATGGGTGTGAGAAAAACCTCAATGTTTATACTTTGTTCTTTATAATGGTGTGAACATGTATATGTCTCAGTACCTTATGCACTTGAGAATTCTAGTGAGTAGATGATGAAAGCCTATTCCAGAACTGGAATCGGTAAATAATTGTAGGTGGAATCTAAATGAAAAGATGGTACAAGTGTTATCATGACACGTGGGCTATAACACAATGGACCGTGTGACAAAGAAGAAAGGAGAGAAAGAAGAGGAAGAAAATGGAACTACCTGTAACATTACGTGATAGTCACTGGTAAGTCTCACTTGACAATTCAGGTGAAAAAGGATTCCTTTATTAAAGGGTTCTCAGTCGCCTCAGGATCATGAAATACTAGGGTAAATGATATGAGAATGGGTAAGAAGCACCACTAAAGGAAATATGAAATGCAGGACATATATCTATAAACCCCTGAACTACATGATAGAAATAAAAAGAAGAAAAAAGAAAAAAAAGAAGAAAGAAGAACACATAGAATGCGGAAAGAGAATGGGTACAACTACCTGAGTTACTGCAGGGAGGCCCCTGGTTGGTATTGTGAGGGTTAGTGGAATTCCTTCACTGAAGGGTTCTCAGTTGCCTCAGGTTCGTGAAAAATGCTATAGACAAATAATGCCCGGAGAAAAGGGGTTCATATACAGCGAATAATGGTAATACAAGGTACATGTGTCACATGTAATAGTATATATATATATATTGTACTAAGCTCTACACCAGAAATAGAAAGTAGTCCCTCTGCCTTCTGTCTAGGTGCCCTGAGTTATGTCCTGTAAACTGTCACAGCGACCCAGACACACATGTGTAGTAGGGGAATATCCCTGCTGAGATGCCAGTGCTAGAGCACTCGTTTGCTGTGGAGTTGAACGCTATGTGAGCAGTTCTTACCTTCAATGAGCAGAAGTCTCTTTTTTCAGATTTCAATATCTCTGTGGGTATCTGGCAGAAATATGGAATACTCTTTACTGCTAAGACCCTGTACACCACTCCCACTAAAGGGGGCTTTACACGCTGCGACATCGCTAATGCGGAGTCGTTGGGGTCACGGAATTTGTGACGCACATCCGGCCGCATTAGCGATGTTGCTGCGTGTGACACCGATGAGCGATTTTGCATCGTTGCAAAAACGTGCAAAATCGCTCATCGGTGACATGGGTCTCCATTCTCGATTATCGTTACTGCAGCAGTAACGATGTAGTTCGTCGCTCCTGCGGCAGCACACATCACTCCGTGTGACACCGCAGAAACGAGGAACCTCTCCTTACCTGCCTCCCAGCCGCTATGAGGAAGGAAGGAGGTGGGCGGGATGTTCCGGCCACTCATCTCCGCCCCTCCGCTGCTATTGGGCGGTCGCTCAGTGACGTCGCTGTGACGCCGCACGGACCGCCCCCTTAGAAAGGAGGCGGTTCGCCGGTCACAGCGACGTCGCCGGGCAGGTAAGTATGTGTGACGGGTCTGGTCGGTGTTGTGCGGCATGGGCAGCGATTTACCCGTGTCGCGCAACAGATGGGGACGGGTACCCACACTAGCGATATCGGGACCGATATCGCAGTGTGTAAAGTAGCCTTTAGTCACATGACCAAGACTGTATCTGTGTCCCTACAACACACTTGAGACAAATGTGTGTGTGAGCCTGCATTGTGGGGTATATATAATATATTATAGAGCTGGGAAGGATCATTCTAAGCAGTGAGCTGTTCCAGTATTTGTAGGAAAATACCCAGTAGAAGCATCAAACACAGCACCAATACCTCCCATCAGTATCCCACCACAGTGCCATGTAACCCATGCCCTACACTCCCATCTACACCAATACTATACAGGCACAAACTAGTATATCTGACTAAAAGCCCCCAAAATATGAAGAACGGCCTATAGTTGAGTGTGGATATAAAATCTATGTGAGCAGAGCTAGAATAGAAATCACTGATCGCATTGAAGTCATTCTGACCATAAATCACCATGATATCAAGGTGAGGAGTTGTGTGTTACTGCTGGGAGGAAAGGGTTAACAGTGGAATATTAAGGTGCATTTCTGTGTGCAGTGTTACTAGTCAATGTAACAATTCAGTATGAGCTGCTCTTGGTGCCGGGGGAGGGAGATGCTCTCCTGAGCAAGATAGATGGGGAATGAACATAATATCTATATAGTGTAAGGCAGGGGGTCTCAAACTCGGCTGGGTGTATGGGCCGCACAGAGGAAAAAAATAATTTGGGGGGCTGCATTCTTTGCAAGACAAAGTGACATTTTTATTGGTACCATATATGTATATATTTTTTTCACACACCTTTGGATGACTGATTTTCAACATTTTTCACTTGTTTATTATAACAAATGTGCACATTCTTTGGTTAAATCTAAAAAAAATAAATGTGATGTTAAAAAAAAGTCATGCCTTATTTTGTTTTTTTTTACATTTTATCCCTTTCTTTTAACTAATAGTGTTACAATTATGACGCTAGCGTTTTGTGAAGGGAATGCTTTGCCTACTTCCGTGACTATGGCCTTCCGGAACTGCTGCATTTTGGCTGACCTCTCCGCCTCGGGAATAAGAGACATAAAGTTCTCCTTGTAGCGTGGGTCTAACAGTGTTACCAACCAGTAATGATTGTCGGCCAAGATGTTCTTAACGCGAGGGTCACGAGACAGGCAGCTTACCATAAAGTCATCCATGTGCGCCAGACTCTTAACAGCCATCACTTCAGTATCCAGACCAACACGATGACTGAACATGCTGTCCTCCTCCTTCTCCTCCTCCTCCTCATCTACCCTGTCCTCTGGCCAGCCACGCTGAACTGAGCATATGACTGGTATGCATGTCATATCCTCAATTTGGCCGGAGAGTTGCTCCATGTCTTCATCTTCCTCCTCGTCATAGTCCTCCACTGCACGTTGTGATGAGACGAGGCTGGGCTATGTGTTATCACCCACACCCACTACTGTTTCTTGCTCCAACTCATCGTGTTCCGCCTGCAATACATCATGTTTGGTTTTGAGCAGAGACCGTTTTAGAAGGCAGAGAAGCGGTATGGTGACGCTAATAATGGCGTCATCGCCGCTCACCATCTTGGTGGAGTCCTCAAAGTTTTGGAGGATGGTACATAGGTCGGACATCCATCTCCACTCCTCAGGTGTTATGTGTGGAGTTTGACCCATTTCCCGACGGCTTAGGTGATGCAGGTACTCAACAACTGCCCTCTTCTGCTCACATATCCTGATCAACATGTGCAGAGTTGAATTCCAACGCGTGGGGACATCACACACCAGTCTGTGAGCCGGAAGATGCAAACGACGCTGAAAGCCGGCAAGGCCAGCTGAAGCAGTAGGTGACTTTCGAAAATGTGCAGACAGGCGGCGAACTTTTACCAGCAGATCAGACAGCTCTGGGTATGACTTTAGAAACCGCTGAACCACGAGGTTGAGCACATGGGCCATGCATGGAACATGTGTCAGCTGGCCTCGCCTCAAAGCCGCCACTAGTTTCCGGCCATTGTCACACACAATCTTTCCTGGCTTTAGGTTCAGAGGTGTGAGCCAGTGATCTGCATGCTGTTTTAGAGCTGTCCACACCTCTTCTGCATTGTGGGATTTGTCACTTATGCAGATTAGCTGCAGCACAGCCTGTTGCCGCTTCGCCGAGGCAGTGCTGCAGTGCTTCCAGCTTGGGACTGGTGTGGAGGGTAAAGTGGATGAGGATGCGCAGGAGGAGGAGGAGGCTGAAGAGCATGATATTCCGGAGCTGTAGAGTGTGGGTGAAACCCTGACTGAGGTAGGGCCTGCAAACCTTGGTGTGGGAAGGACTTGTTCCGTTCCTCGCTCAAACTGGGTCCCAGCTGGGCTGGGCTGGGTAGGGCGTTGTGGGGGGTTTGTCTATCTCCGTTTGAGGTGAGTTTGTTTAAGTTAGCCTTTTCTTTGGCATTTTTTGGAGCCCTGCGGGTTGGGGAGTTGGTATCGCCCAGTAAGGCGTTCCCCGGGGGCTTGGATTGGGGTGACATTGTCAGTGGAAAACGGAGTTGAATTTTGGATTAGGAAATCGAAAACTGATCAGAGAGGTGTGGGTAGACTAGTCCGTTTGGGGATGGTTGTGGCATCTGATATGTGCCCGTTCAAGTGTCTCGGGAATTTTCAACAGATCCGTCCGAAGGTGGATGGCCCCTTATTATGTCACGAGGATGGGTCCTTTTTATCGAGATACCAATTTGTGAGTGTTTTTAGGGCATGTTTGAAGTCGTTGGGGTTAGATCCGAAGTCTTTCGGATTGGGGCAGCGACGGAGGCCTCTATATGCGGCCTACCGGAGGAGACAGTTAAGCAGATTGGTAGGTGGAAGTCGCAGCGCTTTAAGTCGTATGTACGTCCCCAGGTGGTTGTTGGCAATTGAGGGGAAAAGGGGGGGGTATTAGGGTAGCAATGGGGGGGGGAGAGTGTGTGTTTTTTGTCAATTTGGTTTGGTGAGGCAATAAAATGGTGTCGTCTGTACATTTTGTATTGCAGAAGCACCCCCCCTTCCTTCCCTGGTCTGGATCCTTGGCCACTCTTATGTGTATTGGGGAGCCCGACGAGCGGACGCGAGATGGAACGGGAGACAGCTAGGTTTTGAGAAGGACCTGGCTCTCGTGCGATGGCTCGGTGTTCGGGGGTTAGGGTGGAACAGGGTGTTGCAGGAGGTGCATAGATACGCCCGGTTGGACAGACCTCCTGACATGTTAGTGTTGCATGCCGGGGGGAATGATTTGGGTGGGCGTCCTTTTCGAATCTTGATAAAGGACATCAAACATGATTTGTTACGGTTATGGGTGTCGTTTCCAGGTCTAACGATAGTCTGGTCGGAGATAGTAGCGAGAAAGAGTTGGCAGAAAGCGCGGTCAGTTGACAGGTTGAACAAGGCGCGGGCGAAGGTTAATAGGGCGATCTCGAAGTTTGTTAGTCGGAACGGGGGTATAGCAATACGGCATGTTGAGTTGGAAAGGACGGAAGAGGAATTTTGGTTGGCTGACGGGGTACACCTTAATGCGGTGGGAACTGACTTATGGGCTCTTGGCTTGCAGGGAGGTATTGAGAGGGCCCTTTGGTTGCGGGGGGTCTCAGGCACTTGAAGGGTTTCAAGGTGCCTTCGTTGTGGTGTTGTTTATTGGTGGGTCCTTGAAGTTGGTTTAAAATTGGTTCGGGGATTCATCCGGGTATGGATCCCCTCATTGGCAGAATTGATGGTCCCCTGGTGATTTTGGGGGGGAACCCCGACGGGGTATGTCGGGGCCCCTGGGGGTGTGGTTGGGGTTGACGGAGGATTAACCCTTACCATTTGGTGCTCCTGAGCCAGTGTGGGTAACGGCTGGGAGCAAGTTGAGGTTTTTTATTGCTCGGTTATGGGAATCACCAGGGTTTTGGTAGCTTCAAGGACCTTACCACATTGCAAATTTTATTGGTTATGTATTCTTGTTAATAAAATGGCTGCTATGGCCAAAATTATCCAAAGATAAATTTGTGTCTGTGTAATTACTTTTAAATAAGAAATGGGAATGGAGGTGTGGGGTATGAAAGGAAGACCGGAGTCAACAATTCCAGGGTCAAGCATGTTTATTTGCGTAAGCTTCGTTCCAGGGTAGAAAGGGTAAGAGTGCCTTTCAGAATTCGAAGTGGTCGGACTGTACGGACCACCAAGAACTGCAGGAGAGCTTGAACATCTTCCCATGGATTTGCGACATCCTCCCTCATCAGTTACGTAGGTAAGCAGGTTCTCAGCATTGCAGCCCATTTGTTGTCTTAAGTTAGTTAAGCGGGGTTAACTAACCTGTCAGTTCAGCCTCAGGTCTAAAGCAGAGGCCTGGACTCCACTCCTTACTCCTCACTCCACAACTCTCCTTAAAAACAACTGACTCCTTTTTCCTGCCCCGGGGTCTCCAGACCCCTAGGTGGGCGTTTCCTTCCGTCTGGTCCTGCCCACTGGTGTGCCTGTCTTTCCCTGGGGGAGGTGACTAGGATTTTCTGGTTGGCTTTGTGTGACTTAGGTGAGGGAAGTTGTTATGCGGGGGCCTATGTGTGACTACCTGCAGTGTCAGGGCGTCACATATGTATGTGTGTATGTCTGCTAAAGGAATCCGCACCGTCATATTTACAAACACAAAATTTTGCAGACACCTCATGTGACTCAGGGAACGTCGTAGACTATGTTTTAACAGGAATATTTAACCCCGCGCTTTACAGTTACTCTCCAAAAAACCTGCCTCCATTAAACTGAATGGAGGTGGGAGCTGCAAGTTATTAATAGCAGCTGTGATTGGTTGCTATAGGAACAAAGGACATTCATAGTATAAGAAGCTTATGTGTGAGATAATATGATGTCAGTGGGGAGACAGATAGAGAGAGACAGACACAGACTGAGAGACAAACAGACAGAGACAGATAGGCATAGACAGACAGGGAAAGAGACAGAGACAAACAGACAGAGGCAGACAGGGAAAGAGACAGACAGAGATAGACAGGGAAAAAAGGCAGACAGACAGAGACAGAGAAAGAGACAGAGGCAGATAGGGAAACAGACAGAGACAAACATACAGAGACAGGCAGGAGAAAAGGCAGACCGACAGGGAAAGAGACAGACAGGGGAAGAGACAGACAGAGAGAGACAGACAGATAGAGACAGACAAAGAAATACAGAGATAGACAGGGAAAGAGACAAACGGGGAATGAGTCAGACAGAGAGAGACAAAGAGAGACAGGCAGAGAGAGACAGGGAAAGAGACAGACAGGGGAAGAGAAAGACAGAGACAGACAAAGAAATACAGAGACAGACAGGGGAAGAGACAGACAGGGGAAGAGACAGACAGGGGAAGAGACAGACAGACAGGGAAAGAGACAGACCTGGAAAAGAGACAGACCTGGAAAAGAGACAGGCCTGGAAAAGAGACAGACAGACATAGAAACAGACAGCCACAAAGAGAGAGAGAGACAGACAGACACAGAGAGACAGACAGAGATAGAGAGACAGACAGACATGGATAGAGATAGAGACACACAGAGACAGACAGATGACAGAGACTGGGAGAGAGACAGACAGAAGCATAAATCCCTAACTAAAACTTAACATTTAATGATAGTTTTAAAAGGTAAAAAAACACAAATCATGTAAATAGAATGACTCTCTTCTGTGCATAGAGTCAACATTTTGTGTTTGTAAATATGACGGTGCGGATTCCTTTAGCAGACATACACACATACATATGTGACGCCCTGACACTGCAGGTAGTCACACATAGGCCCCCGCATAACAACTTCCCTCACCTAAGTCACACAAAGCCAACCAGAAAACCCTAGTCACCTCCCCCAGGGAAAGACAGGCACACCAGTGGGCAGGACCAGACGGAAGGAAACGCCCACCTAGGGGTCTGGAGACCCCGGGGCAGGAAAAAGGAGTCAGTTGTTTTTAAGGAGAGTTGTGGAGTGAGGAGTAAGGAGTGGAGTCCAGGCCTCTGCTTTAGACCTGAGGCTGAACTGACAGGTTAGTTAACCCCGCTTAACTAACTTAAGATAACAAATGGGCTGCAATGCTGAGAACCTGCTTACCTACGTAACTGATGAGGGAGGATGTCGCAAATCCATGGGAAGATGTTCAAGCTCTCCTGCAGTTCTTGGTGGCCCGTACAGTCCGACCACTTCGAATTCTGAAAGGCACTCTTACCCTTTCTACCCTGGAACGAAGCTTAGGCAAATAAACATGCTTGACCCTGGAATTGTTGACTCCGGTCTTCCTTTCATACCCCACACCTCCATTCCCATTTCTTATTTAAAAGTAATTACACAGACACAAATTTATCTTTGGATAATTTTGGCCATAGGAGCCATTTTATTAACAAGAATACATAACCAATAAAATTTGCAATGTGGTAAGGTCCTTGAAGCTACCAAAACCCTGGTGATTCCCATAACCGAGCAATAAAAAACCTCAACTTGCTCCCAGCCGTTACCCACACTGGCTCAGGAGCACCAAATGGTAAGGGTTAATCCTCCGTCAACCCCAACCACACCCCCAGGGGCCCCGACATACCCCGTCGGGGTTCCCCCCCAAAATCACCAGGGGACCATCAATTCTGCCAATGAGGGGATCCATACCCGGATGAATCCCCAAACCAATTTTAAACCAACTTCAAGGACCCACCAATAAACAACACCACAACGAAGGCACCTTGAAACCCTTCAAGTGCCTGAGACCCCCCGCAACCAAAGGGCCCTCTCAATACCTCCCTGCAAGCCAAGAGCCCATAAGTCAGTTCCCACCGCATTAAGGTGTACCCCGTCAGCCAACCAAAATTCCTCTTCCGTCCTTTCCAACTCAACATGCCGTATTGCTATACCCCCGTTCCGACTAACAAACTTTGAGATCGCCCTATTAACCTTCGCCCGCGCCTTGTTCAACCTGTCAACTGACCGCGCTTTCTGCCAACTCTTTCTCGCTACTATCTCCGACCAGACTATCGTTAGACCTGGAAACGACACCCATAACCGTAACAAATCATGTTTGATGTCCTTTATCAAAAAGGACGCCCACCCAAATCATTCCCCCCGGCATGCAACACTAACATGTCAGGAGGTCTGTCCAACCGGGCGTATCTATGCACCTCCTGCAACACCCTGTTCCACCCTAACCCCCGAACACCGAGCCATCGCACGAGAGCCAGGTCCTTCTCAAAACCTAGCTGTCTCCCGTTCCATCTCGCGTCCGCTCGTCGGGCTCCCCAATACACATAAGAGTGGCCAAGGATCCAGACCAGGGAAGGAAGAGGGGGTGCTTCTGCAATA
This sequence comes from Anomaloglossus baeobatrachus, assembly GCF_048569485.1. Taxonomy (NCBI): domain Eukaryota; kingdom Metazoa; phylum Chordata; class Amphibia; order Anura; family Aromobatidae; genus Anomaloglossus; species Anomaloglossus baeobatrachus. The sequence goes on from NW_027441949.1 coordinate 403,544, forward strand.
CAAAATGTACAGACGACACCATTTTATTGCCTCACCAAACCAAATTGACAAAAAACACACACTCTCACCCCCCCCCATTGCTACCCTAATACCCCCCCCCTTTTCCCCTCAATTGCCAACAACCACCTGGGGACGTACATACGACTTAAAGCGCTGCGACTTCCACCTACCAATCTGCTTAACTGTCTCCTCCGGTAGGCCGCATATAGAGGCCTCCGTCGCTGCCCCAATCCGAAAGACTTCGGATCTAACCCCAACGACTTCAAACATGCCCTAAAAACACTCACAAATTGGTATCTCGATAAAAAGGACCCATCCTCGTGACATAATAAGGGGCCATCCACCTTCGGACGGATCTGTTGAAAATTCCCGAGACACTTGAACGGGCACATATCAGATGCCACAACCATCCCCAAACGGACTAGTCTACCCACACCTCTCTGATCAGTTTTCGATTTCCTAATCCAAAATTCAACTCCGTTTTCCACTGACATAATGTCACCCCAATCCAAGCCCCCGGGGAACGCCTTACTGGGCGATACCAACTCCCCAACCCGCAGGGCTCCAAAAAACGCCAAAGAAAAGGCAAACTTAAACAAACTCACCTCAAACGGAGATAGACAAACCCCCCACAACGCCCTACCCAGCCGGGTAGGGACCCAGCCCAGCCCAGCTGGGACCCAGTTTGAGCGAGGAACGGAACAAGTCCTTCCCACACCAAGGTTTGCAGGCCCTACCTCAGTCAGGGTTTCACCCACACTCTACAGCTCCGGAATGTCATGCTCTTCAGCCTCCTCCTCCTCCTGCGCATCCTCATCCACTTTACCCTCCACACCAGTCCCAAGCTGGAAGCACTGCAGCACTGCCTCGGCGAAGCGGCAACAGACTGTGCTGCAGCTAATCTGCATAGGTGACAAACCCCACAATGCAGAAGAGGTGTGGACAGCTCTAAAACAGCATGCAGATCACTGGCTCACACCTCTGAACCTAAAGCCAGGAAAGGTTGTGTGTGACAATGGCCGGAACCTGGTGGCGGCTTTGAGGCGAGGCCAGCTGACACATGTTCCATGCATGGCCCATGTGCTCAACCTCGTGGTTCAGCGGTTTCTAAAGTCATACCCAGAGCTGTCTGATCTGCTGGTAAAAGTTCGCTGCCTGTCTGCACATTTTCGAAAGTCACCTACTGCTTCAGCCGGCCTTGCCGGCTTTCAGCGTCGTTTGCATCTTCCGGCTCACAGACTGGTGTGTGATGTCCCCACGCGTTGGAATTCAACTCTGCACATGTTGATCAGGATATGTGAGCAGAAGAGGGCAGTTGTTGAGTACCTGCATCACCTAAGCCGTCGGGAAATGGGTCAAACTCCACACATAACACCTGAGGAGTGGAGATGGATGTCCGACCTATGTACCATCCTCCAAAACTTTGAGGACTCCACCAAGATGGTGAGCGGCGATGACGCCATTATTAGCGTCACCATACCGCTTCTCTGCCTTCTAAAACGGTCTCTGCTCAAAACCAAACATGATGCATTGCAGGCGGAACACGATGAGTTGGAGCAAGAAACAGTAGTGGGTGTGGGTGATAACACACAGCCCAGCCTCGTCTCATCACAACGTGCAGTGGAGGACTATGACGAGGAGGAGGATGAAGACATGGAGCAACTCTCCGGCCAAATTGAGGATATGACATGCATACCAGTCATATGCTCAGTTCAGCGTGGCTGGCCAGAGGACAGGGTAGATGATGAGGAGGAGGAGGAGGAGGAGGAGAAGGAGGAGGACAGCATGTTCAGTCATCGTGTTGGTCTGGATACTGAAGTGATGGCTGTTAAGAGTCTGGCGCACATGGATGACTTTATGGTAAGCTGCCTGTCTCGTGACCCTCGCGTTAAGAACATCTTGGCCGACAATCATTACTGGTTGGTAACACTGTTAGACCCACGCTACAAGGAGAACTTTATGTCTCTTATTCCCGAGGCGGAGAGGTCAGCCAAAATGCAGCAGTTCCGGAAGGCCATAGTCACGGAAGTAGGCAAAGCATTCCCTTCACAAAACGCTAGCGTCATAATTGTAACACTATTAGTTAAAAGAAAGGGATAAAATGTAAAAAAAAACAAAATAAGGCATGACTTTTTTTTAACATCAAATTTTTTTTTTTTAGATTTAACCAAAGAATGTGCACATTTGTTATAATAAACAAGTGAAAAATGTTGAAAATCAGTCATCCAAAGGTGTGTGAAAAAAATATATATATATGGTACCAATAAAAATGTCACTTTGTCCTGCAAAGAATGCAGCCCCCCAAATTATTTTTTTCCTCTGTGCGGCCCATACACCCAGCCGAGTTTGAGACCCCCTGCCTTACACTATATAGATATCATGTTCATTCCCCATCTATCTTGCTCAGGAGAGCATCTCCCTCCCCCGGCACCAAGAGCAGCTCATATTGAATTGTTACATTGACTAGTAACACTGCACACAGAGATGCACCTTAATATTCCACTGTTAACCCTTTCCTCCCAGCAGTAACACACAACTCCTCACCTTGATATCATGGTGATTTATGGTCAGAATGACTTCAATGCGATCAGTGATTTCTATTCTAGCTCTGCTCACATAGATTTTATATCCACACTCAACTATAGGCCGTTCTTCATATTTTGGGGGCTTTTAGTCAGATATACTAGTTTGTGCCTGTATAGTATTGGTGTAGATGGGAGTGTAGGGCATGGGTTACATGGCACTGTGGTGGGATACTGATGGGAGGTATTGGTGCTGTGTTTGATGCTTCTACTGGGTATTTTCCTACAAATACTGGAACAGCTCACTGCTTAGAATGATCCTTCCCAGCTCTATAATATATTATATATACCCCACAATGCAGGCTCACACACACATTTGTCTCAAGTGTGTTGTAGGGACACAGATACAGTCTTGGTCATGTGACTAAAGGCTACTTTACACACTGCGATATCGGTCCCGATATCGCTAGTGTGGGTACCCGCCCCATCTGTTGCGCGACACGGGCAAATCGCTGCCCATGCCGCACAACACCGACCAGACCCGTCACACATACTTACCTGACCGGCGACGTCGCTGTGACCGGCGAACCGCCTCCTTTCTAAGGGGGCGGTCCGTGCGGCGTCACAGCGACGTCACTGAGCGACCGCCCAATAGCAGCGGAGGGGCGGAGATGAGTGGCCGGAACATCCCGCCCACCTCCTTCCTTCCTCATAGCGGCTGGGAGGCAGGTAAGGAGAGGTTCCTCGTTTCTGCGGTGTCACACGGAGTGATGTGTGCTGCCGCAGGAGCGACGAACTACATCGTTACTGCTGCAGTAACGATAATCGAGAATGGAGACCCATGTCACCGATGAGCGATTTTGCACGTTTTTGCAACGATGCAAAATCGCTCATCGGTGTCACACGCAGCAACATCGCTAATGCGGCCGGATGTGCGTCACAAATTCCGTGACCCCAACGACTCCGCATTAGCGATGTCGCAGCGTGTAAAGCCCCCTTTAGTGGGAGTGGTGTACGGGGTCTTAGCAGTAAAGAGTATTCCATATTTCTGCCAGATACCCACAGAGATATTGAAATCTGAAAAAAGAGACTTCTGCTCATTGAAGGTAAGAACTGCTCACATAGCGTTCAACTCCACAGCAAACGAGTGCTCTAGCACTGGCATCTCAGCAGGGATATTCCCCTACTACACATGTGTGTCTGGGTCGCTGTGACAGTTTACAGGACATAACTCAAGGCACCTAGATAGAAGGCAGAGGTACTGGGATTGGTTGGTTTTTGGTGACGGAGGTGCAGGGGCTGGCGCCCATGTGCAGTGCTGGCTAAGGTATATTGATGATATTTTGATTTTTTGGCAGGGCACTGTGGAGCAGCTCGAGACATTTATGGAGGAACTTAATAACCACACCTTTAACATCAGATTGACACATAAGCATAGCAGCAGTTGCGTTGACTTCCTGGATATTAAAATTTCATTCGGTTCTGAGCGAATTGTTCAGACCGACGTCCATAGGAAGGAAACATCAGTCAACGCACTGCTGCATGCTTCTTCTGCTCATACCCCCTCCACCATCCGGGCCGTACCGACTGGCCAGTTCCTCAGGATGAAGCAAATTTGTTCGTCAGACACTGCTTTTGAACAACAGTCTGCCGACCTCCAGCGCCATAGGGGTGGCAAAGGCGGTCTTCCCCCGGTCTGCCTCAGCAACGGACACTAGCCAATAGTGACTAGTGAGATCAAGGGTAGAAAAATAATTTGCAGTTCTCAATGCAGCTAGCGATTCCTCAATACGGGGGAGTGATGCCGTCCTTCTTCTTTAACAGGACCAACGGAGCTGCCCAAAGGCTACAACTGTCACGGATAACCCCAGCCGCCTTCATGTTGCTCAACATGTCCTTGGTACACTGGTAATGTGAAGGTGGTATTGGCTTATAGCTCTCTTTGATGGGTGGGTGTGCACCTGTGGGGATGTAGTGTTGGACCCCTTTTATTCCCCCAAAATCTAGCGGATGTTTGCTGAAGACTTGCTCGCTCGTATTCTTGCACTACCCTGTGGACCCGCTTCTTGTGATGTGAAGGTGTGGAGTCAGTGCCTACGTGTAATTCCTTACACCACTCCTCTGGCTGACTTGGTGAGCAGTCACTGACTGGGTGGGGTGCAGTAATAGTGGATGCTGCTACTTGGATAGCATGTGTATCTACTGTGAACAGCTTATCAATGGTGGCAAGTCGGGGCAGCTTAACCTCCTGCTCTCCGCAGTTTAACACTCTCACGGGCACTCTTCCCTTCCGCACTAATGAATAAAACTATGATGTAAATATCATATAGATACCCCACAATTGTAAATAAAGGTAGGTTATGGGAAAAGGGGGAACAGGGAAAGAGGAAAATAGTGTAATAAAGTATACCTTCTGGGGGTGAGAGGAAATGGCAGCACAGCCAGTGGAGGTGAAGCAAAAGGAAGCCTGCAACTAAAGAGTTGAGAGCGTTATCACATGGTGACTGAGCCTGATTGTAAAGGGAGCATAGAGTGGAGCATACTCTGGGCACGTTAGAACCCAAGTTCTTAAACCATGAATATGGACCCCTTTTATTCTCCCAAAGTCTAGCGGATGTTTGCTGAAGACTTGCTCGTATTCTTGCACTACCCTGTGGACCCGCTTCTTGTGATGTGAAGGTGTGGAGTCAGTGCCTACGTGTAATTCCTTACACCACTCCTCTGGTTGACTTGGTGAGCTGTCACTGAATGGGTGTGGTGAAGTAACGGTGGATGCTGTGGCTTGGATATCATATTAAATATAGGGACCCCCATACAGTAGTATGAGAAATTTTTTTGTATTCAATGATCGGTATTACCTTCAGGGGCGCGGCACGTGGACGTGCGTTCCATTAGCCTCACTGCATTCCACTCCCATACAGGAAGTGGGCGCAGCTATTACTACGGTCGCACATAAAAGAACCCACAGCCACCACTGCACACAGCTGACTCCACCACTGGAAACCCACTTCTACACCAACGCAGGTAAGACAGGATCGGCACCTCTATGCTCCCGTTACAATCAGGCTCAGTCACCATGTGATAATGCTCTCAACAATTTAGTTGCAGGCTTCCCCTTGCTTCACCTCCACTGGCTGTGCTGCCATTTCCTCTCCCCCCTGGAAGGTATACTTTATTACACTATTTTCCTGTTTCCCTCTTCTCCCTTTTCCCATAACCTACCTTTATCTGCATTTGTGGGGTATCTATATACTATTTATATCACAGTTTTATTCATTAATACGGAAGGGAAGAGTGCGCGTGAGAGTGTTGAACTGCGGAGAGCAAGAGGTTAAGCTGCCCCGATTTGCCACCATTGATAAGCTGTTCACAGTAGATACACATGCTATCCAAGCAGCAGCAGCATCCACCATTACTGCACCCCACCCAGTCAGTGACAGCTCACCAAGTCAGCCAGAGGAGTGGTGTCAGGAATTACACGTAGGCACTGACTACACACCTTCACATCACAAGAAGGGGGTGCAAGTGTGACGCCCTGGACTAGCCAGTTGGTCACAGACATAACACACACACACACCCCCTTTCCCGGATAGTTACACTAGTCAGACACAAAACCGTTGTTGCCTCCCTCCAGGGGCTGATGTCCACACCAGGTGGGGCGGAGCCAGGCGGTTGGCCCCACCCACCAAGGAGTTCACAGGCCTGGAGGTGGGAAAACCAGTTAGTTAGTTGAAGTTCAGTTAAGAGTTGAACCGTGGAGGTAGTGAGTTCAGTGAAGAGCCCAGTTTTGGGTAGGAGTGCAAAACTGCTAGTGTCTGGGTCAGATCCCAGGCACTATGGGGAGATAAGGTATGCACACCAGTGACTATGTAAGGGGAATACATGAAATAGCAGAAACTGCTGTGTGAATACTGACTTGAAAAATCCAATAGCATTAATTCACATAATCCTAGTGACTGCGCACACAACATGGCCAAACGAAAACAAAAGACAGTACCTGGCCATTCAATCAAATGGAAACTCATAGGCAACACAGTCCATTAGACTAGGCAATTACATGCAGCCAAACAAAGTTCATGGGCCTTGCCTCAGAGTCGAACCCACAACCTCTTGGAGAACAAGCAAAGAGCCTACCACTAAACCAACTCAGTGAAGTTGGAAACCGACTCTACATTAATTAACATAATCCTAGTGACAGCGCACACAACATGGCCAAACAAAAGCAAAAGACAGTACCTGGCCTATCAATCCAATGGAAACTCATAGGTAACACAGTACATTGGACTAGGCAATTACATGCAGCCATACAAAGCCCATGGGTCTTGCCCCAGAGTCGAACCCACAACCTCTGGTAGCCAGGGCAAAGAGCCTACCACTACACCAACACAGAGAAGTAGGTGAATGACTCTACATTAATTCACATAATCCTAGTGACTGCGCACACAACATGGCCAAACAAATGCAAAAGACATTATCTGGCCTATCAATCCAATGGAAACTCATAGGCAACACAGTCCATTACTCTAGGCACTTACATGCAGCCATGTAAAGTTCATGGGCATTGCCTCAGAGTCGAACCCACAACCTCTTGGAGAACAAGCAAAGAGCCTACCACTAAACCAACTCAGAGAAGTCGGAAACCGACTCTACATTAATTAACATAATCCTAGTGACTGCGCACACAACCCAGCCAAACAAAAGCAAAAGACAGTACGTTGCCTATCAATCCAACGGAAACTCAAAGGTAACACAGTACATTGGACTAGGCAATTACATGCAGCCATACAAAGCCCATGGGCCTTGCCCCAGAGTCAAACCCACAACCTCTCATAGCCAAGGCAAAGAGCCTACCAATACACCAACACAGAGAAGTGGAAAACCATTTCTACATTAATTCACATAATCCTAGTGACTGCGCACACAACATGGCCAAACAAAAGCAAAAGACAGTACCTGGCCTATCAATCCAATGGAAACTCATAGGCAACACAGTCCATTGGACTAGACAATTACATGGAGACATACAAAGTCCATGGGCCTTGCCTCAGAGTCAAAGCCACAACTTCTCGCAGCCAAGCAAAGAGCCTACCACTACACTAACACAGAGAAGTGGGAAACTGATTCTACATTAATTCACATAATCCTACCGACTGCGCACACAACATGGCCAAACAAAAGACAATACCTGGCCTATTCATTCAATGAAAACTCATAGGCAACACAGTCCATTGGACTAGGCAATTACATTCAACCATACAAAGTCCATGGGCTTTGCCTCAAAGTCAAACCCACAACTTCTTGTAACCCAAGGAAAGAGCCTACCACTACACCAACACAGAGAAGAGAATGACTCTACATTAATTCACATAATCCTAGTGACTGCGCACACAACATGACCAAACGAAAACGAAAGACAGTCCCTGGCCTATCAATCCAATGGAAACTCATAGACAACATAGTCCATTGGACTACGCAATTACATGCAGCCATACAAAGTCCATGGGCCTTGCCTCAGAGTCATACCCACAATCTCTGGCAGAACAAGCAAAGAGCCTACAACTTCACCAACACAAAGAAGTAGGAAGCTGCGTCTACATTAATTCACATAATCCTAGTGACTGCGCACACAACATGGCCAAACAAAAGCAAAAGACAGTACCTGGCCTATCAATCCAATGGGAACTCATAGGCAACACAGTTAATTGAACTAGGCAATTACATGCAGCCATACAAACTCCATGGGCCTTGCCTCAGAGTCAAACCCACAACCTCTTGCAGCTAAGCAAAGAGCCTTCCACTACAGCAACACAGAGAACTGGGAAACTGATTCTACATTAATTCACATAATCCTACCGACTGCGCACACAACATAACCAAACAAAAGATAATACCTGGCCAATCAATCCAATGGAAACTCATAGGCAACACAGTCCATTGGACTAGGCAATTACACGCAGCCATATAAAGTCCATGGGCTTTGCCTCAGAGTCAAACCCACAATTTCTCGCAGCCCCAGCAAAGAGCCTACCACTACACCAAGACAGAGAAGTTGGAAACTGAGTTTACATTAGTTCACATAATCCTAGTGACTGCGCACACAACATGGCCAAACAAAAGCAAAAGACAGTACCTGGCCTATCAATCCAATGGGAACTCATAGGCAAAACAGTTATATGAAATAGGCAATTACATGCAGCCATACAAACTACAGGGGCCTTGCCTCAGAGTCGAACCCACAACCTCTTGCAGCTTAAGCAAAGAGACTACCACTACACCAACACAGAGAAGTAGGTGAATGACTCTACATTAATTCACATAATCCTAGTGACTGCGCACACAACATGGCCAAACAAAAGCAAAAGACAGTACCTGGCCTATCAATCCAATAGAAACTCATATGCAAAGCAATCAATTGGACTAGGCAATTACATGCAGCCATACAAAGTCCATGGGCCTTGCCTCAAAGTCGAACTCACAACCCTTTCGCAGCTCAAGCCAAGAGCCTACCACTACACCAACACAGAGAAATGTAAACCTGACTCTACATTATTTCACATAATCCTAGTGACTGCGCACACAACATGGCCAAACGAAAACAAAAGACAGTAACTGGCCTATCAATCCAATAGAAACTCATAAGCAACACAGTCCATTGGACTAAGCAATTACATGCAGCCATTCAAAGTCCATGAGCCTTGCATTAGAGTCGAACCCACAACCTCTCGCAGCCCAAGCAAAGAGCCTACCACTACACCAACACAGAGAAGTGGGAAACTGACTCTACATTAATTCCCATAACCCTAGTGACTGCGCACACAACATGGTCAAACAAAAGCAAAAGGCAGTACCTGGCCTATCAATCCAATGGAAACTCATAGGCAACATAGTCCATTGGACTAGGCAATTACATGCAGCCATACAAAGTCCATGGGCCTTGCCTCAGAGTCAAACCCACAACCTCTGGCAGAACAAGCAAAGAGCCTACAACTACAAAAACACAAAGAAGTAGGAAGCTGCGTCTACATTAATTCACATAATCCTAGTGACTGCGCACACAACATGGCCAAACAAAAGCAGAAGACATTACCTAGCCTATGAAAACTCATAGGCAACACAGTCAATTGAACTAGGCGATTACATGCAGCCATACAAACTCCATGGGCCTTGCCTCAGAGTCGAACCCACAACCTCTCGCAGCCCAAGCAAAGAGCCTACCACTACACCAACACAGAGAAGTTGGAATCTGAGTTTACATTAGTTCACATAATCCTAGTGACTGCGCACACAACATGGCCAAACAAAAGCAAAAGACAGTACCTGGCCTATCAATCCGATGGGAACTCATAGGCAACACAGTCAATTGAACTAGGCGATTACATGCAGCCATACAAACTCCATGGGCCTTGCCTCAGAGTTGAACCCACAACCTCTCGCAGCTTAAGCAAAGAGACTACCACTACACCAACACAGAGAATTAGGTGAATGACTCTACATTAATTCACATAATCCTAGTGACTGCGCACACAACATGGCCAAACAAAAGCAAAACAAAAGCAAAAGACATTACCTGGCCTATAAATCCAATAGAAACTCGTAGGCAAAGCAATCAATTGGACTAGGCAATTACATGCAGCCATACAAAGTCCATGGGCCTTGCCTCAGAGTCGAACCCACAACCTCTTGTAGCCCAAGCAAAGAGCCTACCACTACACCAACACAGAGAAGTTGGTACAGAGTTTACATTAGTTCACATAATCCTAGTGACTGTGCACAAAACATGGCCAAACGAAAACAAAAGACAGTACCTGGCCTATCAATCCATTGGACTAGGCAATTACATGCAGCCATACAAAGTCCATGGGCCTTGCCTCAGAGCCAAACCCACAACCTCTGGCAGAACAAGCAAAGAGCCTACAACTACACCAACACAAAGAAGTGGGAAGCTGCGTCTACATTAATTCACATAATCCTAGTGAATGCGCACACAACATGGCCAAACAAAAGCAAAAGACATTACCTGGCCTATCAGGCCAATGGAAACTCATAGGCAACACAGTCCATTGAACTAGGCGATTACATGCAGCCATACAAAGTCCATGGGCCATGCCGCAGAGTCAAACCCACAACCTCTCGCAGCCAAGCAAAGCAGCTTCCACTACACCAACACAGAGAAGTGGGAAATGGATTCTACATTAATCCACATAATCCTAGTGACTGCGCACACAACATGGCCAAACAAAAGCAAAAGACAATACCTGGCCTATCAATCCAATGGAAACTCATAGGCAACACAGTCCATTGGACTTGGCAATTACATGCAGCCATACAAAGTCCATGGGCCTTGCCTCAGAGTCAAACCCACAACCTCTGGCAGAACAAGCAAAGAGCCTACAACTACACCAACACAAAGAAGTAGGAAGCTGTGTCTACATTAATTCACATAATCCTAGTGAATGTGCACACAACATGGCCAAACAAAAGCAAAAGACATTACCTGGCCTATCAAGCCAATGGAAACTCATAGGCAACACAGTCCATTGAACTAGACAATTACATGGAGACATACAAAGTCCATGGGCCTTGCCTCAGAGTCAAACCCACAACCTCTCGCAGCCAAGCAAAGAGCCTACCACTACACCAACACAGATAAGTGGGAAACTGATTCTACATTAATTCACATAATCCTACCGACTGCGCACACAACATGGCCAAACAAAAGGCAATACCTGGCCTATCAATCCAATGGAAACTCATAGTCAACACAGTCCATTAGACTAGGCAAATACATGCAGCCATACAAAGTTCATGGGCCTTGCCTCAGAGTCGAACCCACAACTTCTTGGAGAACAAGCAAAGAGCCTACCACTAAACCAACACAGAGAAGTTGGAAACCGACTCTACATTAATTCACATAATCCTAGTGACTGCGCACACAACATGGCCAAACAAAAGCAAAAGACAGTACCTGGCCTATCAATCCAATGGAAACTCATAGGTAACACAGTACATTAGACTAGGCAATTAAATGCAGCCATACAAAGCCCATTGGCCTTGCCCCAGAGTCGAACCCACAACCTCTCGTAGCCCAAGCAAAGAGCCTACCAATACACCAACACAGAGAAGTGAAAAACTGATTCTACATTAATTCACATAATCCTAGTGACTGCGCACACAACATGGCCAAACAAAAGCAAAAGACAGTACCTGGCCTATCAATCCAATAGAAACTCATAGGCAAAGCAATCAATTGGACTAGGCAATTACATGCAGCCATACAAAGTCCATGGGCCTTGCCTCAGAGTCGAACCCACAACCTCTTGTAGCCCAAGCAAAGAGCCTACCACTACACCAACACAGAGAAGAGCGAAACTGACTCAACATAAATTCACATAATCCTAGTGACTGCGCACACAATATGGCCAAACAAAAGCAAAAGACAGTCCCTGGCCTGTCAATCCAATGGAAACTCATATACAACATAGTCCATTGGACTAGGCAATTACATGCAGCCATACAAAGTCCATGGGCCTTGCCTCAGAGTCAAACCCACAACCTCTGGCAGAACAAGCAAAGAGCTTACAACTACACCAACACAAAAAAGTAGGAAGGTGCGTCTACATTAATTCACATATTCCTAGAGACTGCGCACACAACATGGCCAAACAAAAGCAAAAGACATTACCTGGCCTATCAAGCCAATGGAAGCTCATAGGCAACACAGTCCATTGGACTAAACAATTACATGCAGCCATACAAAGTCCATGGACTTTGCCTCTGAGTCAAACCCACAATTTCTCGCAGCCCAAGCAAAGAGCCTACCACTACACCAACACAGACAAGATGAAAACTGAGTTTACATTAGTTCACATAATCCTAGTGACTGTGCACACAACATTGCGAAACAAATGCAAAAGACATTATCTGGCCTATCAATCCAATGGAAACTCATAGGCAACACAGTCCATTAGACTAGGCAAATACATGCAGCCATACAAAGTTCATGGGCCTTGCCTCAGAGTCGAACCCACAACCTCTTGGAGAACAAGCAAAGAGCCTACCACTAAACTAACACAGAGAAGTTGGAAACCGACTCTACATTAATTCACATAATCCTAGTGACTGCGCACACAACATGGCCAAACAAAAGCAAAAGACAGTACCTGGCCTATCAATCCAATGGAAACTCATAGGCAACACAGTCCATTGGACTAGACAATTACATGGAGACATACAAAGTCCATGGGCCTTGCTTCAGAGTCAAAGCCACAACCTCTCGCAGCCAAGCAAAGAGCCTACCACTACACCAATACAGAGAAGTGGGAAACTGATTCTACATTAATTCACATAATCCTACCGACTGCGCACACAACATGGCTAAACAAAAGCAAAAGACAGTACCTGGCTTATCAATCCAATGGAAACTCATAGGCAACACAGTCCATTGGACTAGGCAATAACATGCAGCCATACAAAGTCCATGGGCCTTGCCTCAGAGTCAAACCCACAACCTCTCGCAGCCCAAGCAAAGATCCTACCACTACACCAACACAGAGAAGTTTGAAACTGACTCTTCATTAACTCACATAATCCTAGTGACTGCGCACACAACATGGCCAAACGAAAGCAAAAGACAGTACCTGGCCTATCAATCCAATGGAAACTCATAGGCAACACAGTCCATTAGACTAGGCAACTACATACAGCCATAATAAGTCCATGGGCCTTGCCCCAGAGTCAAACCCACAACATCTACGCAGCCCAAGCAAAGAGCCTACCACTACACCAACACAGAGATATGTGTAACTGACTCTACAAATTATTCACATAATCCTAGTGACTGTGCACACAACATGGCCAAACGAAAGCAAAAGTCGATACCTGGCCTATCAATCCAATGGAAACTCATAGGTAACACAGTCCATTGGACTATGCAATTACATGCAGCCATACAAAGTCCATGGGCCTTGCCTCAGAGTCAAACCCACAACCTCTAACAGCTCAAGCAAAAAGCCTACCACTACACCAACACAGAGAAGTGCGAAACTAATTGAACATAAATTCACATAATCCTAGTGACTGCGCACACAACATGGCCAAACGAAAGCAAAAGACAGTACCTGGCCTATCAATCCAATGGAAACTCATAGGTAACACAGTCCATTGGACTATGCAATTACATGCAGCCATACAAAGTCCATGGGCCTTGCCTCAGAGTCAAACCCACAACCTCTGGCAGAACAAGCAAAGAGCTTACAACTACACCAACACAAAAAAGTAGGAAGCTGCGTCTACATTAATTCACATATTCCTAGCGACTGCGCACACAACATGGCCAAACAAAAGCAAAAGACATTACCTGGCCTATCAAGCCAATGGAAACTCATAGGCAACACAGTCCATTGGACTAAACAATTACATGCAGCCATACAAAGTCCATGGGCTTTGCCTCAGAGTCAAACCCACAATTTCTCGCAGCCCAAGAAAAGAGCCTACCACTACACCAACACAGACAAGTTGGAAACTGAGTTTACATTAGTTCACATAATCCTAGTGACTGTGCACACAACATGGCGAAACAAATGCAAAAGACATTATCTGGCCTATCAATCCAATGGAAACTCATAGGCAAAACAGTCCATTAGACTAGGCAAATACATGCAGCCATACAAAGTTCATGGGCCTTGCCTCAGAGTCGAACCCACAACCTCTTGGAGAACAAGCAAAGAGCCTACCACTAAACCAACACAGAGAAGTTGGAAACTGATTCTACATTAATTCACATAATCCTACCGACTGCGCACACAACATGGCTAAACAAAAGCAAAAGACAGTACCTGGCTTATCAATCCAATGGAAATTCATAGGCAACACAGTCCATTGGACTAGGCAATAACATGCAGCCATACACAGTCCATGGGCCTTGCTTCAAAGTCGAACTCACAACCTCTCGCAGCTCAAGCAAAGAGCCTACCACTACACCAACACAGAGAAATGTGAACCTACCTCCACATTAATTCACATAATCCTAGTGAGTGCGCACACAACATGGCCAAACGAAAACAAAAGACAGTACCTGGCCTATCAATCCAATGGAAACTCATAGGCAACACAGTCCATTGGACTAGGCAATTACATGCAGCCATAAAAAGTCCATGGGCCTTGCCTCAGAGTCAAACCCACAACCTCTCGCAGCCCAAGCAAAGAGCCTACCACTACACCAACACAGAGAAATGTGAAACCGACTCTACATTAATTCACATAATCCTAGTGACTGCGCACACAACATGGCCAAACGAAAGCAAAAGTCAATACCTGGCCTATCAATCCAATAGAAACTCATAGGCAACAAAGTCTATTGGACTAGGCAATTACATGCAGCCATACAAAGTCCATGAGCCTTGCATTAGAGTCGAACCCACAACCTCTTGCGGCCCAAGCAAAGAGCCTACCACTACACCAACACAGAGAAGTCTGAAACTGACTCTACATTAATTCACATAATCCTAGTGACTGCGCACACAACATGGCTAAACGAAAGCAAAAGTCAATACCTGGCCTATCAATCCAATGGAAACTCATAGGCAACACAGTCCATTGGACTAGGCAATTACATGCAGCCATAAAAAGTCCATGGGCCTTGCCTCAGAGTCAAACCCACAACCTCTCACAACCCAAGCAAAGAGCCTACCACTACACCAACAAAGAGAAATGTGGAACTGACTCTACATTAATTCACATATTCCTAGTGACTGCGCACACAACATGGCCAAACAAAAGCAAAAGAAAGCACCTGGCCTATCAATCCAATGGAAACTCATAGGTAACGCAGTCCATTGGACTAGAAAATTACATGGAGACATACAAAGTCCATGGGCCTTGCCTCAGAGTCAAACCCACAACCTCTCGCAGCCAAGCAAAGAGCCTACCACTACACCAACACAGAGAAGTGGGAAACTGATTCTACATTAATTCACATAATCCTACCGACTGCGCACACAACATGGCTAAACAAAAGACAATACCTGGCCTATCAATTCAATGGAAACTCATAGGCAACACAGTCCATTGGACTAGGCAATTACATGCAGCCATACAAAGTCCATGGGCTTTGCCTAAAAGTCAAACCCACAACTTCTCGCAGCCCAAGCAAAGAGCCTACCACTACACCAACACAGATAAGTGGGAAACTGATTCTACATTAATTCACATAATCCTACCGACTGCGCACACAACATGGCCAAACAAAAAACAATACCTGGCCTATCAATCCAATGGAAACTCATAGGCAACACAGTCCATTAGACTAGTCAAATACATGCAGCCATACAAAGTCCATGGGCCTTGCCTCAGAGTCAAACCCACAACCTCTCACAGCCCAAGCAAAGAGCCTACCACTACACCAACACAGAGAAGTGCGAAACTGACTCAACATAAATTCACATAATCCTAGTGACTGCGCACACAACATGGCCAAACAAAAGCTAAATACAGTCCCTTGCCTATCAATCCAATGGAAACTCATAGACAACATAGTCCATTGGAATAGGCAATTACATGCAGCCTCACAAAGTCCATGGGCCTTGCCTCAGAGTCAAACCCACAACCTCTGGCAGAACAAGCAAAGAGCCTACAACTACACCAACACAAAGAAGTAGGAAGCTGCGTCTACATTAATTCACATAATCCTAGTGAATGCGCACACAACATGGCCAAACAAAAGCAAAAGACATTACCTGGCCTATCAGGCCAATGGAAACTCATAGGCAACACAGTCCATTGAACTAGGCGATTACATGCAGCCATACAAAGTCCATGGGCCATGCCGCAGAGTCAAACCCACAACCTCTCGCAGCCAAGCAAAGCAGCTTCCACTACACCAACACAGAGAAGGGGGAAACGGATTCTACATTAATTCACATAATCCTAGTGACTGCGCACACAACATGGCCAAACAAAAGCAAAAGACAATACCTGGCCTATCAATCCAATGGAAACTCATAGGCAACACAGTCCATTGGACTTGGCAATTACATGCAGCCATACAACGTCCATGGGCCTTGCCTCAGAGTCAAACCCACAACCTCTGGCAGAACAAGCAATGAGCCTACAACTACACCAACACAAAGAAGTAGGAAGCTGCGTCTACATTAATTCACATAATCCTAGTGAATGTGCACACAACATGGCCAAACAAAAGCAAAAGACATTACCTGGCCTATCAAGCCAATGTAAACTCATAGGCAACACAGTCCATTGAACTAGACAATTACATGGAGACATACAAAGTCCATGGGCCTTGCCTCAGAGTCAAACCCACAACCTTTCGCAGCCAAGCAAAGAGCCTACCACTACACCAACACAGATAAGTGGGAAACTGATTCTACATTAATTCACATAATCCTACCGACTGCGCACACAACATGGCCAAACAAAAGACAATACCTGGCCTATCAATCCAATGGAAACTCATAGGCAACACAGTCCATTAGACTAGGCAAATACATGCAGCCATACAAAGTTCATGGGCCTTGCCTCAGAGTCGAACCCACAACTTCTTGGAGAACAAGCAAAGAGCCTACCACTAAACCAACACAGAGAAGTTGGAAACCGACTCTACATTAATTCACATAATCCTAGTGACTGCGCACACAACATGGCCAAACAAAAGCAAAAGACAGTACCTGGCCTATCAATCCAATGGAAACTCATAGGTAACACAGTACATTAGACTAGGCAATTAAATGCAGCCATACAAAGCCCATGGGCCTTGCCCCAGAGTCAATCCCACAACCTCTCGTAGCCCAAGCAAAGAGCCTACCAATACACCAACACAGAGAAGTGAAAAACTGATTCTACATTAAGTCACATAATCCTAGTGACTGCGCACACAACATGGCCAAACAAAAGCAAAAGACAGTACCTGGCCTATCAATCCAATAGAAACTCATAGGCAAAGCAATCAATTGGACTAGGCAATTACATGCAGCCATACAAAGTCCATGGGCCTTGCCTCAGAGTCAAACCCACAACCTCTTGTAGCCCAAGCAAAGAGTCTACCACTACACCAACACAGAGAAGAGCGAAACTGACTCAACATAAATTCACATAATCCTAGTGACTGCGCACACAACATGGCCAAACAAAAGCAAAAGACAGTCCCTGGCCTATCAATCCAATGGAAACTCATATACAACATAGTCCATTGGACTAGGCAATTACATGCAGCCATACAAAGTCCATGGGCCTTGCCTCAGACTCAAACCCACAACCTCTGGCAGAACAAGCAAAGAGCTTACAACTACACCAACACAAAAAAGTAGGAAGGTGCGTCTACATTAATTCACATATTCCTAGAGACTGCGCACACAACATGGCCAAACAAAAGCAAAAGACATTACCTGGCCTATCAAGCCAATGGAAACTCATAGGCAACACAGTCCATTGGACTAAACAATTACATGCAGCCATACAAAGTCCATGGGCTTTGCCTCTGAGTCAAACCCACAATTTCTCGCAGCCCAAGCAAAGACCCACCACCAAAGAAGATATGTGCAAATAGTTACAGTATTCAAGGATAATTAGATATATTAAAACATTTTCTAGATATTAGATGAATCTCAGATCAAAAGGAGAAAGTATTATGTATACATGGATGTAAAATCCCAGCAGAAAATAGTTCATCTGTCGAGATCATCCAGTATGAATCCCAAAATTCAGGTTTATCTATACATATGGATATATAGTCCCAGCAGGGAATAACTTATCTGCCGAGACCATCCAGTATTCTATCCCTAAAATCCCAGCAGAAAATAGTTCATCTGTCGAGATCATCCAGTATGAATCCCAAAATTCAGGTTTATCTATACATATGGATATATAGTCCCAGCAGGGAATAACTTATCTGCCGAGACCATCCAGTATTCTATCCCGACGCGTTTCCCCCCTGTATTTTTCAGGGGTTCATCAGGGGACTGATCCGGATTAAATCTCTAGGAAAAAACAACATATCCAGAAGATAATATCATATTCTATTCCGATAAAGCATAAAATGCACATCAAAGAATTGGAACTGCCGATATCAGCAAATGGAGGGGACATACCTTATATCTTAATGACTGATGGTCGCATCAACAATGTGGCATCAACCGCCCATCATAGGGACATTCACTCTGTCCTGAGACACTGCTCTTAAAATGCTGCAGGTCCCATAGCATCAACTACCAAGAAATAATATCATATAATAATATACTTTTCGCTCCCTTCCAAACAGCCATATAGTTCTCAACAAGCTATGGAACTCCTCACATTGTCAGAGGAAAAGAAACATACCTTATAGCCAAAGGAATGTCAGTCACAAAGGCACTGTCCCCACCAATTGAGTCTATCACCCTTTTTCCACTCACTGTAATTTATCACTGTAGTTATCCTGGATGAGCAGTGGTTTTATATCTACATTTTTAATATTAATTGAATAAAAATTGTTTTTAGGAGTTTTTTCCTTTTGGTTTTGTGTGCAATTATATGCAGCCATACAAACTCCATGGGCTTTACCTCAGAGTCGAACCCACAACCTCTCGCAGCTTAAGCAAAGAGCCTACCCCTAAACCAACACAGAGAAGTTGGAAACTGACTCTACATTAATTCACATAATCCTAGTGACTGCGCACACAACATGGCCAAACAAAAGCAAAAGACAGTACCTGGCCTATCAATCCAATGGAAACTCATAGGCAACACAGTCCATTGGACTAGACAATTACATGGAGACATACAAAGTCCATGGGCCTTGCCTCAGAGTCAAACCCACAACCTCTCGCAGCCAAGCAAAGAGCCTACTACTACACCAACACAGAAAAGTGGGAAACTGGTACTACATTAATTCACATAATCCTACCGACTGCGCACACAACATGGCCAAACAAAAGCAAAAGTCAGTACCTGGCTTATCAATCCAATGGAAACTCATAGGCAACACAGTCCATTGGACTAGAAAATTACATGGAGACATACAAAGTCCATGGGCCTTGCCTCAGAGTCAAACCCACAACCTCTCGCAGCCAAGCAAAGAGCCTACCACTACACCAACACAGAGAAGTGGGAAACTGATTCTACATTAATTCACATAATCCTACCGACTGCGCACACAACATGGCTAAACAAAAGACAATACCTGGCCTATCAATTCAATGGAAACTCATAGGCAACACAGTCCATTGGACTAGGCAATTACATGCAGCCATACAAAGTCCATGGGCTTTGCCTAAAAGTCAAACCCACAACTTCTCGCAGCCCAAGCAAAGAGCCTACCACTACACCAACACAGAGAAGTGGGAAACTGATTCTACATTAATTCACATAATCCTACCGACTGCGCACACAACATGGCCAAACAAAAAACAATACCTGGCCTATCAATCCAATGGAAACTCATAGGCAACACAGTCCATTAGACTAGTCAAATACATGCAGCCATACAAAGTTCATGGGCCTTGCCTCAGATTCGAACCCACATCCTCTTGGAGAACAAGCAAAGAGCCTACCACTAAACCAACACAGAGAAGTTGGAAACTGACTCTACATTAATTCACATAATCCTAGTGACTGCGCACACAACATGGCCAAACAAAAGCAAAAGACATTACCTGGCCTATCAATCCAATGTAAACTCATAGGTAACACAGTACATTGGACTAGGCAATTGCATGCAGCCATACAAAGCCCATGGGCCTTGCCCCAGAGTCAAACCCGCAACCTCTCGTAGCCCAAGCAAAGAGCCTACCAATACACCAACGCAGAGAAGTGGAAAACAGATTCTACATTAATTCACATAATCCTAGTGACTGCGCACACAACATGGCCAAACAAAAGCAAAAGACGGTACCTGGCCTATCAATCCAATGGAAACTCATAGGCAACGCAATCAATTGGACTAGGCAATTACATGCAGCCATACAAAGTCCATGGGCCTTGTCTCAGAGTCAAACCCACAACCTCTCTCAGCCCAAGCAAAGAGCCTACCACTACACCAACACAGAGAAGAGCGAAACTGACTCAACATAAATTCACATAATCCTAGTGACTGCGCACACAACATGGCCAAACAAAAGCAAAAGACAGTCCCTGGCCTATCAATCCAATGGAAACTCATAGACAACATAGTCCATTGGACTAGGCAATTACATGCAGCCATACAAAGTCCATGGGCCTTGCCTCAGAGTCAAACCCACAATTTCTCGCAGCCCAAGGAAAGAGCCTACCACTACACCAACACAGAGAAGTTGGTAACAGAGTTTACATTAGTTCACATAATCCTAGTGACTGTGCACACAACATGGCCAAACAAATGCAAAAGACATTATCTGGCCTATCAATCCAATGGAAACTCATAGGCAACACAGTCCATTAGACTAGGCAAATACATGCAGCCATACAAAGTTCATGGGCCTTGCCTCAGAGTCGAACCCACAACCTCTTGGAGAACAAGCAAAGAGCCTACCACTAAACCAACACAGAGAAGTAGGTGAATGATTCTACATTAATTCACATAATCCTAGTGACTGCGCACACAACATGGCCAAACAAAAGCAAAAGACAGTATCTGGCCTATCAATCCAATTGAAGCTCATAAGCAACATAGTCCATTGGACTAGGCAATAACATGCAGCCATACAATGTCCATGGGCCTTGCCTCAAAGTTGAACTCACAACCTCTCGCAGCTCAAGCAAAGAGCCTACTACTACACCAACACAGAGAAATGTGAACCTGACTCTACATTAATTCACATAAACCTAGTGACTGCGCACACAACATGGCCAAACGAAAGCAAAAGTCAATACCTGGCCTATCAATCCAATGGAAACTCATAGGCAACACAGTCCATTATACTAGGCAATTACATGCAGCCATAAAAAGTCCAAGGGCCTTGCCTCAGAGTCAAATCCACAACCTCTCGTAGCTCAAGCAAAGAGCCTACCACTACACCAACACAGAGAAATGTGAAACTGACTCTATATTAATTCACATAATCCTAGTGACTGCGCACACAACATGGCCAAACGAAAGCAAAAGTCAATACCTGGCCTATCAATCCAATGGAAACTCATAGGCAACACAGTCCTTTGGACTAGGCAATTACATGCAGCCATACAAAGTCCATGGGCCTTGCCTCAGAGTCAAACCCACAATTTCTCGCAGCCCAAGGAAAGAGCCTACCACTACACCAACACAGAGAAGTTGGTAACAGAGTTTACATTAGTTCACATAATCCTAGTGACTGTGCACACAACATGGCCAAACAAATGCAAAAGACATTATCTGGCCTATCAATCCAATGGAAACTCATAGGCAACACAGTCCATTAGACTAGGCAAATACATGCAGCCATACAAAGTTCATGGGCCTTGCCTCAGAGTCGAACCCACAACCTCTTGGAGAACAAGCAAAGAGCCTACCACTAAACCAACACAGAGAAGTAGGTGAATGATTCTACATTAATTCACATAATCCTAGTGACTGCGCACACAACATGGCCAAACAAAAGCAAAAGACAGTATCTGGCCTATCAATCCAATTGAAGCTCATAAGCAACATAGTCCATTGGACTAGGCAATAACATGCAGCCATACAATGTCCATGGGCCTTGCCTCAAAGTTGAACTCACAACCTCTCGCAGCTCAAGCAAAGAGCCTACTACTACACCAACACAGAGAAATGTGAACCTGACTCTACATTAATTCACATAAACCTAGTGACTGCGCACACAACATGGCCAAACGAAAGCAAAAGTCAATACCTGGCCTATCAATCCAATGGAAACTCATAGGCAACACAGTCCATTATACTAGGCAATTACATGCAGCCATAAAAAGTCCAAGGGCCTTGCCTCAGAGTCAAATCCACAACCTCTCGTAGCTCAAGCAAAGAGCCTACCACTACACCAACACAGAGAAATGTGAAACTGACTCTATATTAATTCACATAATCCTAGTGACTGCGCACACAACATGGCCAAACGAAAGCAAAAGTCAATACCTGGCCTATCAATCCAATGGAAACTCATAGGCAACACAGTCCTTTGGACTAGGCAATTACATGCAGCCATACAAAGTCCATGAGCATTGCATTTGAGTCGAACTCATAAACTCTCCCAGCCCAAGCAAAGAGCCTACCACTACACCAACACAGAGAAGTGGGAAACTGACTCAACATTAATTCACATAATCCTAGTGACTGCGCACAAAACATGGCCAAACAAAAGCAAAAGAAGGCACCTGGCCTATCAATCCAATGGAATCTCATAGGTAACACAGTCCATTGGACTATGCAATTACATGCAGCCATAAAAAGTCCATGGGCCTTGCCTCAGAGTCGAACTCACAACCTCTCGCAGCCCAAGAAAAAAGCCTACCACTACAGCAACACGGAGAAGTGTGAAACCGACTCTACATTAACTCACATAATCCTAGTGACTGCGCACACAACATGGCCAAACAAAAGCAAAAGACAGTACCTGGCCTATCAATCCAATGGAATCTCAGAGGCAACCCCATCCATTGGACTAGGCAATTACATGCAGCCATACAGAGTCCATGGGCCTTGCCTCAGAGTCTATCCCACAACCTCTGGCAGAACAAGCAAAGAGCCTACAACCACACCAACACAAAGAAGTAGGAAGCTGCATCTACATTAATTCACATAATCCTAGTGACTGCGCACACAACATGGCCAAACAGAAGCAAAAGACATTACCTGGCCTACCAAGCCAATGGAAACTCATAGGCAACACAGTCCATTGAACTAGGCAATTACATGCAGCCATACAAAGTCCATGGGCCTTGCCTCAGAGTCAATCCCACAACTTCTCGCAGCCAAGCAAAGCGCCTTCCACTACACCAACACAGAGAAGTGGGAAACTGATTCTACATTAATTCACATAATCCTACCGACTTCGCACACAACATAACCAAACAAAAGACAATACCTGGCCTATCAGTCCAATGAAAACTCATAGGCAACACAGTCCATTGGACTAGGCAATTACATGCAGCCATACAAAGTCTATGGGCTTTGCCTCAGAGTCAAACCCACATTTTCTCGCAGCCCAAGAAAAGAGCCTACCACTACACCAACACAGAGAAGTTGAAAACTGAGTTTACATTAGTTCACATAATCCTAGTGACTGCGCACACAACATGGCCAAACAAAAGCAAAAGGTAGTACCTGGCCTATCAATCCAATAGGAACTCATAGGTAACACAGTCAACTGAAATAGGCAATTACATGCATCCATACAAACTCCATGGGCCTTGCCTCAAAGTCGAACCAACAACCTTTCGCAGCTTAAGCAAAAAGACTACCACTACACCAACACAGAGAAGTAGGTAAAGGACTCTACATTAATTCACATAATCCTAGAGACTGCGCACACAGCATGGCCAAACAAATGCAAAAGACATTATCTGGCCTATCAATCCAATGAAATCATAGGCAACATAGTCCATTAGACTAAGCAAATATATGCAGCCATACAAAGTTAATGGGCCTTGCCTCAGAGTCGAACCCACAACCTCTTGGAGAACAAGCAAAGAGCCTACCACTAAACCAACACAGAGAAGTTGGAAACAAACTCTACATTAATTCACAGAATCCTAGTGACTGCGCACACAACATGGCAAAACAAAAGCAAAAGACAGCACCTGGCCTATCAATCCAATGGAAACTCAAAGCTAACACAGTACATTGGACTAGGCAATTACATGCAGCCATACAAAGCCCATTGGCCTTGCCCCAGAGTCGAACCCACACCCTCTCGTAGCCCAAGGAAAGAGCCTACTAATACACCAACACAGAGCAGTGGAAAACCAATTCTTCATTAATTCACATAATCCTAGTGACTGCGCACATAACATGGCCAAACAAAAGCAAAAGACAGTACCTGGCCTATCAAACCAATGGAAACTCATAGGCAACACAGTCCATTGGACTAGACAATTACATGGAGACATACAAAGTCCATGGGCTTTGCATTAGAGTCGAACCCACAACCTCTCGCAGCCCAAGCAAAGAGCCTACCACTACACCAACACAGAAAAGTGGGAAACTGATTCTACATTAATTCAAATAATCCTACCGACTGCGCACACAACATGGCCAAACAAAAGACAATACCTGGCCTATCAATTCAAAGGAAACTCTTAGGCAACACAGTCCATTGGACTTGGCTATTACATGCAGCCATACAAAGTCCATGGGCTTTGCCTCAGAGTCAAACCCACAATTTCTCGCAGCCCAAGGAAATAGCCTACGATTACACCAACACAGAGAAGTTGGAAACTGAGTTTACATTAGTTCACATAATCCTAGTGACTGCGCACACAACATGGCCAAACAAAAGACAATACCTGGCCTATCAATTCAATGGAAACTCATAGGCAACACAGTCAATTGAACTAGGCAATTACATGCTGCCATACAAACTCCATGGGCTTTGCCTCAGAGTCGAACCCACAACCTCTCGCAGTTTAAGCAAAGAGACTACCACTACACCAACACAGAGAAGTAGGTGAATGACTCTACATTAATTCACATAATCCTAGTGACTGCGCACATAACATGGCCAAACAAAAGCAAAAGACAGTACCTGGCCTATCAATCAAATTGAAACTGATAAGCAACAAAGAGACTACAACTACACCAACACAGAGAAGTAGGTGAATGACTCTACATTAATTCACATAATCCTAGTGACTGCGAACACAACATGGCCAAACAAAAGCAAAAGACAGTACCTGGCCTATCAATCCAATTGAAACTCATAGGCAACATAGTCCATTGGACTAGGCAATAACATGCAGCCATACAAAGTCCATGGGCCATGCCTCAAAGTCTAACTCACAACCTCTCGCAGCTCAAGCAAAGAGCCTACCACTACACCAACACAGAGAAATGTGAACCTGACTCTACATTAATTCACATAATCCTAGTAATGTACTGTGTTACCTATGAGTTTACATTGGATTGATAGGCCAGGTAATGTCTTTTGCTTTTGTTTGGCCATGTTGTGTGCGCAGTCACTAGGATTATGTGAATTAATGTAGAGTCGGTTTCCAACTTCTCTGTGTTGGTTTAGTGGTAGGCTCTTTGCTTGTTCTCCAGGAGGATGTGGGTTCGACTTTGAGGCAAGGCCCATGAACTTTATATGGCTGCATGTATTTGCCTAGTCTAATGGACTGTGTTGCCTATGAGTTTCCATTGGATTGATAGGCCAGGTATTGTCGTTTGTTTGGCCATGTTGTGTGCGCAGTCGGTAGGATTATGTGAATTAATGTAGAATCAGTTTCCCACTTCTCTGTGTTGGTGTAGTGGTAGGCTCTTTGCTTGGCTGCGAGAGGTTGTGGGTTTGACTCTGAGGAAAGGCCCATGGACTTTGTATGTCTCCATGTAATTGTCTAGTCCAATGGACTGTGTTGCCTATGATTTTCCATTGGATTGATAGGCCAGGTACTGTCTTTTGCTTTTGTTTGGCCATGTTGTGTGCGCAGTCACTAGGATTATGTGAATTAATGTAAACTCAGTTACCAACTTCTCTGTGTTGGTGTAGTGGTAGGCTCTTTGCTTGGGCTGCGAGAAGTTGTGGGTTTGACTTTTAGGCAAAGCCCATGGACTTTGTATGTCTCCATGTAATTGCCTAGTCCAATGGACTGTGTTGCCTATGAGTTTCCATTGAATTGATAGGCCAGGTATTGTCTTTTGTTTGGCCGTGTTGTGTGCGCAGTCGGTAGGATTATGTGAATTAATGTAGAATCAGTTTCCCACTTCTCTGTGTTAGTGTAGTGGTAGGCTCTTTGCTTGGCTGCGAGAAGTTGTGGGTTTGATTTTGAGGCAAGGCCCATGGACTTTGTATGTCTCCATGTAATTGTCTAGTCCAATGGACTGTGTTGCCTATGAGTTTCCATTGGATTGATAGGCCAGGTACTGTCTTTTGCTTTTGTTTGGCCATGTTGTGTGCGCAGTCACTAGGATTATGTGAATTAATGTAGAAATGGTTTTCCACTTCTCTGTGTTGGTGTATTGGTAGGCTCTTTGCCTTGGCTATGAGAGGTTGTGGGTTTGACTCTGGGGCAAGGCCCATGGGCTTTGTATGGCTGCATGTAATTGCCTAGTCCAATGTACTGTGTTACCTATGAGTTTCCGTTGGATTGATAGGCCACGTACTGTCTTTTGCTTTTGTTTGGCCATGTTGTGTGCGCAGTCACTAGGATTATGTTAATTAATGTAGAGTCGGTTTCCAACTTCTCTGAGTTGGTTTAGTGGTAGGCTCTTTGCTTGTTCTCCAAGAGGTTGTGGGTTCGACTCTGAGGCAATGCCCATGAACTTTACATGGCTGCATGTAAGTGCCTAGTCTAATGGACTGTGTTGCCTATGAGTTTCCATTGGATTGATAGGCCAGATAATGTCTTTTGCATTTGTTTGGCCATGTTGTGTGCGCAGTCACTAGGATTATGTGAATTAATGTAGAGTCATTCACCTACTTTTCTGTGTTGGTGTAGTGGTAGGCTCTTTGCCCTGGCTACGAGAGGTTGTGGGTTCGACTCTGGGGCAAGACCCATGGGCTTTGTATGGCTGCATGTAATTGCCTAGTCCAATGTACTGTGTTACCTATGAGTTTCCATTGGATAGATAGGCCAGGTACTGTCTTTTGCTTTTGTTTGGCCATGTTGTGTGCGCAGTCACTAGGATTATGTTAATTAATGTAGAGTCGGTTTCCAACTTCACTGAGTTGGTTTAGTGGTAGGCTCTTTGCTTGTTCTCCAAGAGGTTGTGGGTTCGACTCTGAGGCAAGGCCCATGAACTTTGTTTGGCTGCATGTAATTGCCTAGTCTAATGGACTGTGTTGCCTATGAGTTTCCATTTGATTGAATGGCCAGGTACTGTCTTTTGTTTTCGTTTGGCCATGTTGTGTGCGCAGTCACTAGGATTATGTGAATTAATGCTATTGGATTTTTCAAGTCAGTATTCACACAGCAGTTTCTGCTATTTCATGTATTCCCCTTACATAGTCACTGGTGTGCATACCTTATCTCCCCATAGTGATGTTTTTTTAGGTTTTTGCACCCAGTTCGGACTTAGAATGGTGTTCCAAACGTTATTCCTATTTGTTAGTATTTTTTCGTTTGTGAACCCTCCCCAACCACACCTATTGCCAATCCATATCATACGCATAAATAGCCTGGGTCTCAGCTTCCCATACACGGTAGGTTTTTTAACTGCATGAGAGGACACACACAAGCTAGGGACCCCAACGTAGAGAAATACTTTGGCGTAGTGTTGGGGCTCTATTGCATTGATCAATTCAGTAGCTAAATTTCTCTTGATTCATATGTTCATGGCAGTAATGCAGATTCCATTTTTCACATATTCACTCTTGCATATAGCTATTGAATTTTTCAAGTCATTATTCACACAGCAGTTTCTGCTATTTCATGTATTCCCCTTACATAGTCACTGGTGTGCATACCTTATCTCCCCATAGTGCCTGGGATCTGACCCAGACACTAGCAGTTTTGCACTCCTACCCAAAACTGGGCTCTTCACTGAACTCACTACCTCCACGGTTCAACTCTTAACTGAACTTCAACTAACTAACTGGTTTTCCCACCTCCAGGCCTGTGAACTCCTTGGTGGGTGGGGCCAACCGCCTGGCTCCGCCCCACCTGGTGTGGACATCAGCCCCTGGAGGGAGGCAACAACGGTTTTGTGTCTGACTAGTGTAACTATCCGGGAAAGGGGGTGTGTGTGTGTGTTATGTCTGTGACCAACTGGCTAGTCCAGGGCGTCACACTTGCACCCCCTTCTTGTGATGTGAAGGTGTGTAGTCAGTGCCTACGTGTAATTCCTGACACCACTCCTCTGGCTGACTTGGTGAGCTGTCACTGACTGGGTGGGGTGCAGTAATGGTGGATGCTGCTGCTGCTTGGATAGCATGTGTATCTACTGTGAACAGCTTATCAATGGTGGCAAATCGGGGCAGCTTAACCTCTTGCTCTCCGCAGTTCAACACTCTCACGCGCACTCTTCCCTTCCGTATTAATGAATAAAACTGTGATATAAATAGTATATAGATACCCCACAAATGCAGATAAAGGTAGGTTATGGGAAAAGGGAGAAGAGGGAAACAGGAAAATAGTGTAATAAAGTATACCTTCCAGGGGGGAGAGGAAATGGCAGCACAGCCAGTGGAGGTGAAGCAAGGGGAAGCCTGCAACTAAATTGTTGAGAGCATTATCACATGGTGACTGAGCCTGATTGTAACGGGAGCATAGAGGTGCCGATCCTGTCTTACCTGCGTTGGTGTAGAAGTGGGTTTCCAGTGGTGGAGTCAGCTGTGTGCAGTGGTGGCTGTGGGTTCTTTTATGTGCGACCGTAGTAATAGCTGCGCCCACTTCCTGTATGGGAGTGGAATGCAGTGAGGCTAATGGAACGCACGTCCACGTGCCGCGCCCCTGAAGGTAATACCGATCATTGAATACAAAAAAATTTCTCATACTACTGTATGGGGGTCCCTATATTTAATATGAT
Organism: Anomaloglossus baeobatrachus; assembly: GCF_048569485.1. Classification (NCBI taxonomy): domain Eukaryota; kingdom Metazoa; phylum Chordata; class Amphibia; order Anura; family Aromobatidae; genus Anomaloglossus; species Anomaloglossus baeobatrachus. The sequence goes on from NW_027441949.1 coordinate 432,644, forward strand.
ATCCAAGCCACAGCATCCACCGTTACTTCACCACACCCATTCAGTGACAGCTCACCAAGTCAACCAGAGGAGTGGTGTAAGGAATTACACGTAGGCACTGACTCCACACCTTCACATCACAAGAAGCGGGTCCACAGGGTAGTGCAAGAATACGAGCAAGTCTTCAGCAAACATCCGCTAGACTTTGGGAGAATAAAAGGGGTCCATATTCATGGTTTAAGAACTTGGGTTCTAACGTGCCCAGAGTATGCTCCACTCTATGCTCCCTTTACAATCAGGCTCAGTCACCATGTGATAACGCTCTCAACTCTTTAGTTGCAGGCTTCCTTTTGCTTCACCTCCACTGGCTGTGCTGCCGTTTCCTCTCACCCCCAGAAGGTATACTTTATTACACTATTTTCCTCTTTCCCTGTTCCCCCTTTTCCCATAACCTACCTTTATTTACAATTGTGGGGTATCTATATGATATTTACATCATAGTTTTATTCATTAGTGCGGAAGGGAAGAGTGCCCGTGAGAGTGTTAAACTGCGGAGAGCAGGAGGTTAAGCTGCCCCGACTTGCCACCATTGATAAGCTGTTCACAGTAGATACCCATGCTATCCAAGTAGCAGCATCCACTATTACTGCACCCCACCCAGTCAGTGACTGCTCACCAAGTCAGCCAGAGGAGTGGTGTAAGGAATTACACGTAGGCACTGACTCCACACCTTCACATCACAAGAAGCGGGTCCACAGGGTAGTGCAAGAATACGAGCGAGCAAGTCTTCAGCAAACATCCGCTAGATTTTGGGGGAATAAAAGGGGTCCAACACTACATCCCCACAGGTGCACACCCACCCATCAAAGAGAGCTATAAGCCAATACCACCTTCACATTACCAGTGTACCAAGGACATGTTGAGCAACATGAAGGCGGCTGGGGTTATCCGTGACAGTTGTAGCCTTTGGGCAGCTCCGTTGGTCCTGTTAAAGAAGAAGGACGGCACCACTCCCCCGTATTGAGGAATCGCTAGCTGCATTGAGAACTGCAAATTATTTTTCTACCCTTGATCTCACTAGTCACTATTGGCTAGTGTCCGTTGCTGAGGCAGACCGGGGGAAGACCGCCTTTGCCACCCCTATGGCGCTGGAGGTCGGCAGACTGTTGTTCAAAAGCAGTGTCTGACGAACAAATTTGCTTCATCCTGAGGAACTGGCCAGTCGGTACGGCCCGGATGGTGGAGGGGGTATGAGCAGAAGAAGCATGCAGCAGTGCGTTGACTGATGTTTCCTTCCTATGGACGTCGGTCTGAACAATTCGCTCAGAACCGAATGAAATTTTAATATCCAGGAAGTCAACGCAACTGCTGCTATGCTTATGTGTCAATCTGATGTTAAAGGTGTTGTTATTAAGTTCCTCCATAAATTTCTCGAGCTGCTCCACAGTGCCCTGCCAAAAAATCAAAATATCATCAATATACCTTAGCCAGCACTGCACATGGGCGCCAGCCCCTGCACCTCCGTCACCCCAAAAACCAACCAATCCCAGTACCTCTGCCTTCTATCTAGGTGCCTTGAGTTATGTCCTGTAAACTGTCACAGCGACCCAGACACACATGTGTAGTAGGGGAATATCCCTGCTGAGATGCCAGTGCTAGAGCACTCGTTTGCTGTGGAGTTGAACGCTATGTGAGCAGTTCTTACCTTCAATGAGCAGAAGTCTCTTTTTTCAGATTTCAATATCTCTGTGGGTATCTGGCAGAAATATGGAATACTCTTTACTGCTAAGACCCTGTACACCACTCCCACTAAAGGGGGCTTTACACGCTGCGACATCGCTAATGCGGAGTCGTTGGGGTCACGGAATTTGTGACGCACATCCGGCCGCATTAGCGATGTTGCTGCATGTGACACCGATGAGCGATTTTGCATCGTTGCAAAAACGTGCAAAATCGCTCATCGGTGACATGGGTCTCCATTCTCGATTATCGTTACTGCAGCAGTAACGATGTAGTTCGTCGCTCCTGCGGCAGCACACATCACTCCGTGTGACACCGCAGAAACGAGGAACCTCTCCTTACCTGCCTCCCAGCCGCTATGAGGAAGGAAGGAGGTGGGCGGGATGTTCCGGCCACTCATCTCCGCCCCTCCGCTGCTATTGGGCGGTCGCTCAGTGACGTCGCTGTGACGCCGCACGGACCGCCCCCTTAGAAAGGAGGCGGTTCGCCGGTCACAGCGACGTCGCCGGTCAGGTAAGTATGTGTGACGGGTCTGGTCGGTGTTGTGCGGCATGGGCAGCGATTTGCCCGTGTCGCGCAACAGATGGGGCGGGTACCCACACTAGCGATATCGGGACCGATATCGCAGTGTGTAAAGTAGCCTTTAGTCACATGACCAAGACTGTATCTGTGTCCCTACAACACACTTGAGACAAATGTGTGTGTGAGCCTGCATTGTGGGGTATATATAATATATTATAGAGCTGGGAAGGATCATTCTAAGCAGTGAGCTGTTCCAGTATTTGTAGGAAAATACCCAGTAGAAGCATCAAACACAGCACCAATACCTCCCATCAGTATCCCACCACAGTGCCATGTAACCCATGCCCTACACTCCCATCTACACCAATACTATACAGGCACAAACTAGTATATCTGACTAAAAGCCCCCAAAATATGAAGAACGACCTATAGTTGAGTGTGGATATAAAATCTATGTGAGCAGAGCTAGAATAGAAATCACTGATCGCATTGAAGTCATTCTGACCATAAATCACCATGATATCAAGGTGAGGAGTTGTGTGTTACTGCTGGGAGGAAAGGGTTAACAGTGGAATATTAAGGTGCATTTCTGTGTGCAGTGTTACTAGTCAATGTAACAATTCAATATGAGCTGCTCTTGGTGCCGGGGGAGGGAGATGCTCTCCTGAGCAAGATAGATGGGGAATGAACATGATATCTATATAGTGTAAGGCAGGGGGTCTCAAACTCGGCTGGGTGTATGGGCCGCACAGAGGAAAAACATAATTTGGGGGGCTGCATTCTTTGCAGGACAAAGTGACATTTTTATTGGTACCATATATATATATTTTTTTCACACACCTTTGGATGACTGATTTTCAACATTTTTCACTTGTTTATTATAACAAATGTGCACATTCTTTGGTTAAATCTAAAAAAAAAAAATTTGATGTTAAAAAAAAGTCATGCCTTATTTTGTTTTTTTTTACATTTTATCCCTTTCTTTTAACTAATAGTGTTACAATTATGACGCTAGCGTTTTGTGAAGGGAATGCTTTGCCTACTTCCGTGACTATGGCCTTCCGGAACTGCTGCATTTTGGCTGACCTCTCCGCCTCGGGAATAAGAGACATAAAGTTCTCCTTGTAGCGTGGGTCTAACAGTGTTACCAACCAGTAATGATTGTCGGCCAAGATGTTCTTAACGCGAGGGTCACGAGACAGGCAGCTTACCATAAAGTCATCCATGTGCGCCAGACTCTTAACAGCCATCACTTCAGTATCCAGACCAACACGATGACTGAACATGCTGTCCTCCTCCTTCTCCTCCTCCTCCTCCTCCTCCTCCTCATCATCTACCCTGTCCTCTGGCCAGCCACGCTGAACTGAGCATATGACTGGTATGCATGTCATATCCTCAATTTGGCCGGAGAGTTGCTCCATGTCTTCATCCTCCTCCTCGTCATAGTCCTCCACTGCACGTTGTGATGAGACGAGGCTGGGCTGTGTGTTATCACCCACACCCACCACTGTTTCTTGCTCCAACTCATCGTGTTCCGCCTGCAATGCATCATGTTTGGTTTTGAGCAGAGACCGTTTTAGAAGGCAGAGAAGCGGTATGGTGACGCTAATAATGGCGTCATCGCCGCTCACCATCTTGGTGGAGTCCTCAAAGTTTTGGAGGATGGTACATAGGTCGGACATCCATCTCCACTCCTCAGGTGTTATGTGTGGAGTTTGACCCATTTCCCGACGGCTTAGGTGATGCAGGTACTCAACAACTGCCCTCTTCTGCTCACATATCCTGATCAACATGTGCAGAGTTGAATTCCAACGCGTGGGGACATCACACACCAGTCTGTGAGCCGGAAGATGCAAACGACGCTGAAAGCCGGCAAGGCCGGCTGAAGCAGTAGGTGACTTTCGAAAATGTGCAGACAGGCGGCGAACTTTTACCAGCAGATCAGACAGCTCTGGGTATGACTTTAGAAACCGCTGAACCACGAGGTTGAGCACATGGGCCATGCATGGAACATGTGTCAGCTGGCCTCGCCTCAAAGCCGCCACCAGGTTCCGGCCATTGTCACACACAACCTTTCCTGGCTTTAGGTTCAGAGGTGTGAGCCAGTGATCTGCATGCTGTTTTAGAGCTGTCCACACCTCTTCTGCATTGTGGGGTTTGTCACCTATGCAGATTAGCTGCAGCACAGTCTGTTGCCGCTTCGCCGAGGCAGTGCTGCAGTGCTTCCAGCTTGGGACTGGTGTGGAGGGTAAAGTGGATGAGGATGCGCAGGAGGAGGAGGAGGCTGAAGAGCATGACATTCCGGAGCTGTAGAGTGTGGGTGAAACCCTGACTGAGGTAGGGCCTGCAAACCTTGGTGTGGGAAGGACTTGTTCCGTTCCTCGCTCAAACTGGGTCCCAGCTGGGCTGGGCTGGGTCCCTACCCGGCTGGGTAGGGCGTTGTGGGGGGTTTGTCTATCTCCGTTTGAGGTGAGTTTGTTTAAGTTAGCCTTTTCTTTGGCGTTTTTTGGAGCCCTGCGGGTTGGGGAGTTGGTATCGCCCAGTAAGGCGTTCCCCGGGGGCTTGGATTGGGGTGACATTATGTCAGTGGAAAACGGAGTTGAATTTTGGATTAGGAAATCGAAAACTGATCAGAGAGGTGTGGGTAGACTAGTCCGTTTGGGGATGGTTGTGGCATCTGATATGTGCCCGTTCAAGTGTCTCGGGAATTTTCAACAGATCCGTCCGAAGGTGGATGGCCCCTTATTATGTCACGAGGATGGGTCCTTTTTATCGAGATACCAATTTGTGAGTGTTTTTAGGGCATGTTTGAAGTCGTTGAGGTTAGATCCGAAGTCTTTCGGATTGGGGCAGCGACGGAGGCCTCTATATGCGGCCTACCGGAGGAGACAGTTAAGCAGATTGGTAGGTGGAAGTCGCAGCGCTTTAAGTCGTATGTACGTCCCCAGGTGGTTGTTGGCAATTGAGGGGAAAAGGGGGGGGGTATTAGGGTAGCAATGGGGGGGGGTGAGAGTGTGTGTTTTTTGTCAATTTGGTTTGGTGAGGCAATAAAATGGTGTCGTCTGTACATTTTGTATTGCAGAAGCACCCCCTCTTCCTTCCCTGGTCTGGATCCTTGGCCACTCTTATGTGTATTGGGGAGCCCGACGAGCGGACGCGAGATGGAACGGGAGACAGCTAGGTTTTGAGAAGGACCTGGCTCTCGTGCGATGGCTCGGTGTTCGGGGGTTAGGGTGGAACAGGGTGTTGCAGGAGGTGCATAGATACGCCCGGTTGGATAGACCAGACCTCCTGACATGTTAGTGTTGCATGCCGGGGGGAATGATTTGGGTGGGCGTCCTTTTCGAATCTTGATAAAGGACATCAAACATGATTTGTTACGGTTATGGGTGTCGTTTCCAGGTCTAACGATAGTCTGGTCGGAGATAGTAGCGAGAAAGAGTTGGCAGAAAGCGCGGTCAGTTTACAGGTTGAACAAGGCGCAGGCGAAGGTTAATAGGGCGATCTCGAAGTTTGTTAGTCGGAACGGGGGTATAGCAATACGGCATGTTGAGTTGGAAAGGACGGAAGAGGAATTTTGGTTGGCTGACGGGGTACACCTTAATGCGGTGGGAACTGACTTATGGGCTCTTGGCTTGCAGGGAGGTATTGAGAGGGCCCTTTGGTTGCGGGGGGTCTCAGGCACTTGAAGGGTTTCAAGGTGCCTTCGTTGTGGTGTTGTTTATTGGTGGGTCCTTGAAGTTGGTTTAAAATTGGTTCGGGGATTCATCCGGGTATGGATCCCCTCATTGGCAGAATTGATGGTCCCCTGGTGATTTTGGGGGGGAACCCCGACGGGGTATGTCGGGGCCCCTGGGGGTGTGGTTGGGGTTGACGGAGGATTAACCCTTACCATTTGGTGCTCCTGAGCCAGTGTGGGTAACGGCTGGGAGCAAGTTGAGGTTTTTTATTGCTCGGTTATGAGAATCACCAGGGTTTTGGTAGCTTCAAGGACCTTACCACATTGCAAATTTTATTGGTTATGTATTCTTGTTAATAAAATGGCTGCTATGGCCAAAATTATCCAAAGATAAATTTGTGTCTGTGTAATTACTTTTAAATAAGAAATGGGAATGGAGGTGTGGGGTATGAAAGGAAGACCGGAGTCAACAATTCCAGGGTCAAGCATGTTTATTTGCCTAAGCTTCGTTCCAGGGTAGAAAGGGTAAGAGTGCCTTTCAGAATTCGAAGTGGTCGGACTGTACGGGCCACCAAGAACTGCAGGAGAGCTTGAACATCTTCCCATGGATTTGCGACATCCTCCCTCATCAGTTACGTAGGTAAGCAGGTTCTCAGCATTGCAGCCCATTTGTTATCTTAAGTTAGTTAAGCGGGGTTAACTAACCTGTCAGTTCAGCCTCAGGTCTAAAGCAGAGGCCTGGACTCCACTCCTTACTCCTCACTCCACAACTCTCCTTAAAAACAACTGACTCCTTTTTCCTGCCCCGGGGTCTCCAGACCCCTAGGTGGGCGTTTCCTTCCGTCTGGTCCTGCCCACTGGTGTGCCTGTCTTTCCCTGGGGGAGGTGACTAGGGTTTTCTGGTTGGCTTTGTGTGACTTAGGTGAGGGAAGTTGTTATGCGGGGGCCTATGTGTGACTACCTGCAGTGTCAGGGCGTCACATATGTATGTGTGTATGTCTGCTAAAGGAATCCGCACCGTCATATTTACAAACACAAAATGTTGACTCTATGCACAGAAGAGAGTCATTCTATTTACATGATTTGTGTTTTTTTACCTTTTAAAACTATCATTAAATGTTAAGTTTTAGTTAGGGATTTATGCTTCTGTCTGTCTCTCTCCCAGTCTCTGTCATCTGTCTGTCTCTGTGTGTCTCTATCTCTATCCATGTCTGTCTGTCTCTCTATCTCTGTCTGTCTCTCTGTGTCTGTCTGTCTCTCTCTCTCTTTGTGGCTGTCTGTTTCTATGTCTGTCTGTCTCTTTTCCAGGCCTGTCTCTTTTCCAGGTCTGTCTCTTTTCCAGGTCTGTCTCTTTCCCTGTCTGTCTGTCTCTTCCCCTGTCTGTCTCTTCCCCTGTCTGTCTCTTCCCCTGTCTGTCTCTGTATTTCTTTGTCTGTCTCTGTCTTTCTCTTCCCCTGTCTGTCTCTTTCCCTGTCTCTCTCTGCCTGTCTCTCTTTGTCTCTCTCTGTCTGACTCATTCCCCGTTTGTCTCTTTCCCTGTCTATCTCTGTATTTCTTTGTCTGTCTCTATCTGTCTGTCTCTCTCTGTCTGTCTCTTCCCCTGTCTGTCTCTTTCCCTGTCGGTCTGCCTTTTCTCCTGCCTGTCTCTGTATGTTTGTCTCTGTCTGTTTCCCTATCTGCCTCTGTCTCTTTCTCTGTCTCTGTCTGTCTGCCTTTTTTCCCTGTCTATCTCTGTCTGTCTCTTTCCCTGTCTGCCTCTGTCTGTTTGTCTCTGTCTCTTTCCCTGTCTGTCTATGCCTATCTGTCTCTGTCTGTTTGTCTCTCAGTCTGTGTCTGTCTCTCTCTATCTGTCTCCCCACTGACATCATATTATCTCACACATAAGCTTCTTATACTATGAATGTCCTTTGTTCCTATAGCAACCAATCACAGCTGCTATTAATAACTTGCAGCTCCCACCTCCATTCAGTTTAATGGAGGCAGGTTTTTTGGAGAGTAACTGTAAAGCGCAGGGTTAAATATTCCTGTTAAAACATAGTCTACGACGTTCCCTGAGTCACATGAGGTGTCTGCAAAATTTTGTGTTTGTAAATATGACGGTGCGGATTCCTTTAGCAGACATACACACATACATATGTGACGCCCTGACACTGCAGGTAGTCACACATAGGCCCCCGCATAACAACTTCCCTCACCTAAGTCACACAAAGCCAACCAGAAAATCCTAGTCACCTCCCCCAGGGAAAGACAGGCACACCAGTGGGCAGGACCAGACGGAAGGAAACGCCCACCTAGGGGTCTGGAGACCCCGGGGCAGGAAAAAGGAGTCAGTTGTTTTTAAGGAGAGTTGTGGAGTGAGGAGTAAGGAGTGGAGTCCAGGCCTCTGCTTTAGACCTGAGGCTGAACTGACAGGTTAGTTAACCCCGCTTAACTAACTTAAGACAACAAATGGGCTGCAATGCTGAGAACCTGCTTACCTACGTAACTGATGAGGGAGGATGTCGCAAATCCATGGGAAGATGTTCAAGCTCTCCTGCAGTTCTTGGTGGTCCGTACAGTCCGACCACTTCGAATTCTGAAAGGCACTCTTACCCTTTCTACCCTGGAACGAAGCTTACGCAAATAAACATGCTTGACCCTGGAATTGTTGACTCCGGTCTTCCTTTCATACCCCACACCTCCATTCCCATTTCTTATTTAAAAGTAATTACACAGACACAAATTTATCTTTGGATAATTTTGGCCATAGCAGCCATTTTATTAACAAGAATACATAACCAATAAAATTTGCAATGTGGTAAGGTCCTTGAAGCTACCAAAACCCTGGTGATTCCCATAACCGAGCAATAAAAAACCTCAACTTGCTCCCAGCCGTTACCCACACTGGCTCAGGAGCACCAAATGGTAAGGGTTAATCCTCCGTCAACCCCAACCACACCCCCAGGGGCCCCGACATACCCCGTCGGGGTTCCCCCCCAAAATCACCAGGGGACCATCAATTCTGCCAATGAGGGGATCCATACCCGGATGAATCCCCGAACCAATTTTAAACCAACTTCAAGGACCCACCAATAAACAACACCACAACGAAGGCACCTTGAAACCCTTCAAGTGCCTGAGACCCCCCGCAACCAAAGGGCCCTCTCAATACCTCCCTGCAAGCCAAGAGCCCATAAGTCAGTTCCCACCGCATTAAGGTGTACCCCGTCAGCCAACCAAAATTCCTCTTCCGTCCTTTCCAACTCAACATGCCGTATTGCTATACCCCCGTTCCGACTAACAAACTTCGAGATCGCCCTATTAACCTTCGCCCGCGCCTTGTTCAACCTGTCAACTGACCGCGCTTTCTGCCAACTCTTTCTCGCTACTATCTCCGACCAGACTATCGTTAGACCTGGAAACGACACCCATAACCGTAACAAATCATGTTTGATGTCCTTTATCAAGATTCGAAAAGGACGCCCACCCAAATCATTCCCCCCGGCATGCAACACTAAGATGTCAGGAGGTCTGTCCCACCGGGCGTATCTATGCACCTCCTGCAACACCCTGTTCCACCCTAACCCCCGAACACCGAGCCATCGCACGAGAGCCAGGTCCTTCTCAAAACCTAGCTGTCTCCCGTTCCATCTCGCGTCCGCTCGTCGGGCTCCCCAATACACATAAGAGTGGCCAAGGATCCAGACCAGGGAAGGAAGGGGGGGTGCTTCTGCAATACAAAATGTACAGACGACACCATTTTATTGCCTCACCACACCAAATTGACAAAAAACACACACTCTCCCCCCCCATTGCTACCCTAATACCCCCCCCCTTTTCCCCTCAATTGCCAACAACCACCTGGGGACGTACATACGACTTAAAGCGCTGCGACTTCCACCTACCAATCTGCTTAACTGTCTCCTCCGGTAGGCCGCATATAGAGGCCTCCGTCGCTGCCCCAATCCGAAAGACTTCGGATCTAACCCCAACGACTTCAAACATGCCCTAAAAACACTCACAAATTGGTATCTCGATAAAAAGGACCCATCCTCGTGACATAATAAGGGGCCATCCACCTTCGGACGGATCTGTTGAAAATTCCCGAGACACTTGAACGGGCACATATCAGATGCCACAACCATCCCCAAACGGACTAGTCTACCCACACCTCTCTGATCAGTTTTCGATTTCCTAATCCAAAATTCAACTCCGTTTTCCACTGACAATGTCACCCCAATCCAAGCCCCCGGGGAACGCCTTACTGGGCGATACCAACTCCCCAACCCGCAGGGCTCCAAAAAACGCCAAAGAAAAGGCTAACTTAAACAAACTCACCTCAAACGGAGATAGACAAACCCCCCACAACGCCCTACCCAGCCCAGCCCAGCTGGGACCCAGTTTGAGCGAGGAACGGAACAAGTCCTTCCCACACCAAGGTTTGCAGGCCCTACCTCAGTCAGGGTTTCACCCACACTCTACAGCTCCGGAATGTCATGCTCTTCAGCCTCCTCCTCCTCCTGCGCATCCTCATCCACTTTACCCTCCAAACCAGTCCCAAGCTGGAAGCACTGCAGCACTGCCTCGGCGAAGCGGCAACAAGCTGTGCTGCAGCTAATCTGCATAAGTGACAAATCCCACAATGCAGAAGAGGTGTGGACAGCTCTAAAACAGCATGCAGATCACTGGCTCACACCTCTGAACCTAAAGCCAGGAAAGGTTGTGTGTGACAATGGCCGGAACCTAGTGGCGGCTTTGAGGCGAGGCCAGCTGACACATGTTCCATGCATGGCCCATGTGCTCAACCTCGTGGTTCAGCAGTTTCTAAAGTCATACCCAGAGCTGTCTGATCTGCTGGTAAAAGTTCGCCGCCTGTCTGCACATTTTCGAAAGTCACCTACTGCTTCAGCCGGCCTTGCCGGCTTTCAGCGTCGTTTGCATCTTCCGGCTCACAGACTGGTGTGTGATGTCCCCACGCGTTGGAATTCAACTCTGCACATGTTGATCAGGATATGTGAGCAGAAGAGGGCAGTTGTTGAGTACCTGCATCACCTAAGCCGTCGGGAAATGGGTCAAACTCCAGACATAACACCTGAGGAGTGGAGATGGATGTCCGACCTATGTACCATCCTCCAAAACTTTGAGGACTCCACCAAGATGGTGAGCGGCGATGACGCCATTATTAGCGTCACCATACCGCTTCTCTGCCTTCTAAAACGGTCTCTGCTCAAAACCAAACAAGATGCATTGCAGGCGGAACACGATGAGTTGGAGCAAGAAACAGTAGTGGGTGTGGGTGATAACACATAGCCCAGCCTCGTCTCATCACAACGTGCAGTGGAGGACTATGACGAGGAGGAAGATGAAGACATGGAGCAACTCTCCGGCCAAATTGAGGATATGACATGCATACCAGTCATATGCTCAGTTCAGCGTGGCTGGCCAGAGGACAGGGTAGATGAGGAGGAGGAGGAGAAGGAGGAGGACAGCATGTTCAGTCATCGTGTTGGTCTGGATACTGAAGTGATGGCTGTTAAGAGTCTGGCGCACATGGATGACTTTATGGTAAGCTGCCTGTCTCGTGACCCTCGCGTTAAGAACATCTTGGCCGACAATCATTACTGGTTGGTAACACTGTTAGACCCACGCTACAAGGAGAACTTTATGTCTCTTATTCCCGAGGCGGAGAGGTCAGCCAAAATGCAGCAGTTCCGGAAGGCCATAGTCACGGAAGTAGGCAAAGCATTCCCTTCACAAAACGCTAGCGTCATAATTGTAACACTATTAGTTAAAAGAAAGGGATAAAATGTAAAAAAAAACAAAATAAGGCATGACTTTTTTTTAACATCACATTTATTTTTTTTAGATTTAACCAAAGAATGTGCACATTTGTTATAATAAACAAGTGAAAAATGTTGAAAATCAGTCATCCAAAGGTGTGTGAAAAAAATATATACATATATGGTACCAATAAAAATGTCACTTTGTCTTGCAAAGAATGCAGCCCCCCAAATTATTTTTTTCCTCTGTGCGGCCCATACACCCAGCCGAGTTTGAGACCCCCTGCCTTACACTATATAGATATTATGTTCATTCCCCATCTATCTTGCTCAGGAGAGCATCTCCCTCCCCCGGCACCAAGAGCAGCTCATACTGAATTGTTACATTGACTAGTAACACTGCACACAGAAATGCACCTTAATATTCCACTGTTAACCCTTTCCTCCCAGCAGTAACACACAACTCCTCACCTTGATATCATGGTGATTTATGGTCAGAATGACTTCAATGCGATCAGTGATTTCTATTCTAGCTCTGCTCACATAGATTTTATATCCACACTCAACTATAGGCCGTTCTTCATATTTTGGGGGCTTTTAGTCAGATATACTAGTTTGTGCCTGTATAGTATTGGTGTAGATGGGAGTGTAGGGCATGGGTTACATGGCACTGTGGTGGGATACTGATGGGAGGTATTGGTGCTGTGTTTGATGCTTCTACTGGGTATTTTCCTACAAATACTGGAACAGCTCACTGCTTAGAATGATCCTTCCCAGCTCTATAATATATTATATATACCCCACAATGCAGGCTCACACACACATTTGTCTCAAGTGTGTTGTAGGGACACAGATACAGTCTTGCTCATGTGACTAAAGGCTACTTTACACACTGCGATATCGGTCCCGATATCGCTAGTGTGGGTACCCGCCCCCATCTGTTGCGCGACACGGGTAAATCGCTGCCCATGCCGCACAACACCGACCAGACCCGTCACACATACTTACCTGCCCGGCGACGTCGCTGTGACCGGCGAACCGCCTCCTTTCTAAGGGGACGGTCCGTGCGGCGTCACAGCGACGTCACTGAGCGACCGCCCAATAGCAGCGGAGGGGCGGAGATGAGTGGCCGGAACATCCCGCCCACCTCCTTCCTTCCTCATAGCGGCTGGGAGGCAGGTAAGGAGAGGTTCCTCGTTTCTGCGGTGTCACACGGAGTGATGTGTGCTGCCGCGGGAGCGACGAACTACATCGTTACTAGAGTTGAGCGCGGTTCGTGGTTCGTGGTTCTCCAGTTCTAGGCTCAAGTGATTTTGGGGCATGTTCTAGATCGAACTAGAACTCGAGCTTTTTGCAAAAGCTCGATAGTTCTAGAAACGTTCGAGAACGGTTCTAGCATCCAAAAAACAGCTAAATCTTAGCTTGGTTTCTGCTGTAATAGTGTAAGTCACTCTGTGAATCAAACTATTATCACATTTCAGTGTATAGTGTGCGTGAACAGCGCCTTCAGATCACTGCTGTTTCTATAATGGCGATCGCCATTTTTTTTTTTTTTTTCTTGTCTTCCTTCCCTAAGCGCGCGCGTCTTGTGGGGCTGGCCAGCATGTCAGCCAATCACAGACACACACACACCTAAGTGGACTTTGAGGCAGAGAAGCAACGGCATGTGTGATAGGATCTGCATGTCACATGTCCCTGCATTATAAAACCGGACATTTTCTTCACGATCGCCATTATCTGCCTTCTGCGTCTTTGGTGTCAGACATCACTGTCGCAGTTCCGTCCTTTGTCCTATCGCCGATACAGCTGTATGCGCTGCATACACAGCGTTAGACAGCTTAGGGAGAGAACATTCTAGCAGTCATTTTAAGGGCTCGTACCGGCAGGGTCAGAGAGCCATAGGTGACAGGTCCTGCAAACAGCAACAGCGTCTGTGTAGCCCAGGTCAGGGATTTCCTCCCTGCATTTCACCATTAGGAGGGAATAGAAAGGCAGGCTTCCATTCCTCTACCCAGAGCACCACAATCCTGCCACTGTACCCTCTTGTCCTCTGCACACTCCAACTCATTCTAAGTAAGCCATTATACTAGCAAACACTCAGTGTACCTAGTGGCATCCTATCTGTGGCTATTGGACTTTGCTATAGTCCCACTAGTGCAAAGACATTTGCAGAGCACATCTGCCTGCATTGCACACTCCAAGTTTTTTAAACTAAGCAATTTTACTAGCAAACACTCAGTGTACCTAGTGGCATCCTATACGTGGCTATTGGACTTTGCTATAGTCCCACTAGTGCCAAGACATTTGCAGAGCGCATCTGCCTGCGTTGCACACTCCAACAAATTATAACGAAGCCATTATACTAGCAAACACTCAGTGTACCTAGTGGCATCCTATACGTGGCTATTGGACTTTGCTATAGTCCCACTAGTGCCAAGACATTTGCAGAGCGCATCTGCCTGCGTTGCACACTCCAACTAATTATAACGAAGCCATTATACTAGCAAACACTCAGTGTACCTAGTGGCATCCTATACGTGGCTATTGGACTTTGCTATAGTCCCACTAGTGCCAAGACATTTGCAGAGCGCATCTGCCTGCGTTGCACACTCCAACTAATTATAACGAAGCCATTATACTAGCACACACTCAGTGTACCTAGTGGCATCCTATACGTGGCTATTGGACTTTGCTATAGTCCCACTAGTGCAAAGACATTTGCAGAGCACATCTGCCTGCATTGCACACTCCAAGTTTTTTAAACTCAGCCATTATACTAGCAAACAGTCAGTGTACCTAGTGGCATCCTAAACGTGGCTATTGTACTTTTGTCAATTCACAGTATTGGAACGTTATTTGCAGCACGTCTGCCTGCATTGCACACTCTAACTTTTTTAAACTCAGCCATTATACTAGCAAACAGTCAGTGTACCTAGTGGCATCCTAAACGTGGCTATTGTACTTTTGTCAATTCACAGTATTGGAACGTTATTTGCAGCACGTCTGCCTGCATTGCACACTCTAACTTTTTTAAACTCAGCCATTATACTAGCAAACACTCACTGTACCTAGTGGCATCCTAAACGTGGCTATTGTACTTTTGTCAATTCACAGTATTGGAACCTTATTTGCAGCACGTCTGCCTGCATTGCACACTCTAACTTTTTTAAACTCAGCCATTATACTAGCAAACACTCACTGTACCTAGTTGTATCCTAAACGTGGCTATTGTACTTTTGTCAATTCACAGTATTGGAACGTTATTTGCAGCACGTCTGCCTGCATTGCACACTCTAACTTTTTTAAACTCAGCCATTATACTAGCAAACACTCACTGTACCTAGTGGCATCCTAAACGTGGCTATTGTACTTTTGTCAATTCACAGTATTGGAACGTTATTTGCAGCACGTCTGCCTGCATTGCACACTCTAACTTTTTTAAACTCAGTCATTATACTAGCAAACAGTCAGTGTACCTAGTGGCATCCTATACGTGGCTATTGTACTTTTGTCAATTCACAGTATTGGAACGTTATTTGCAGCACGTCTGCCTGCATTGCACACTCTAACTTTTTTAAACTCAGCCATTATACTACCAAACAGTCAGTGTACCTAGTGGCATCCTATACGTGGCTATTGGACTTTGCTATAGTCCCACTAGTGCCAAGACATTTGCAGAGCACATCTGCCTGCATTGCACACTCCAAGTTTTTTAAACTCAGCCATTATACTAGCAAACAGTCAGTGTACCTAGTGGCATCCTAAACGTGGCTATTGTACTTTTGTCAATTCACAGTATTGGAACGTTATTTGCAGCACGTCTGCCTGCATTGCACACTCTAACTTTTTTAAACTCAGCCATTATACTACCAAACAGTCAGTGTACCTAGTGGCATCCTATACGTGGCTATTGGACTTTGCTATAGTCCCACTAGTGCCAAGACATTTGCAGAGCACATCTGCCTGCATTGCACACTCCAAGTTTTTTAAACTCAGCCATTATACTAGCAAACAGTCAGTGTACCTAGTGGCATCCTAAACGTGGCTATTGTACTTTTGTCAATTCACAGTATTGGAACGTTATTTGCAGCACGTCTGCCTGCATTGCACACTCTAACTTTTTTAAACTCAGCCATTATACTAGCAAACACTCACTGTACCTAGTGGCATCCTAAACGTGGCTATTGTACTTTTGTCAATTCACAGTATTGGAACGTTATTTGCAGCACGTCTGCCTGCATTGCACACTCTAACTTTTTTAAACTCAGCCATTATACTAGCAAACAGTCAGTGTACCTAGTGGCATCCTATACGTGGCTATTGTACTTTTGTCAATTCACAGTATTGGAACGTTATTTGCAGCACGTCTGCCTGCATTGCACACTCTAACTTTTTTAAACTCAGCCATTATACTACCAAACAGTCAGTGTACCTAGTGGCATCCTATACGTGGCTATTGGACTTTGCTATAGTCCCACTAGTGCCAAGACATTTGCAGAGCACATCTGCCTGCATTGCACACTCCAAGTTTTTTAAACTCAGCCATTATACTAGCAAACAGTCAGTGTACCTAGTGGCATCCTAAACGTGGCTATTGTACTTTTGTCAATTCACAGTATTGGAACGTTATTTGCAGCACGTCTGCCTGCATTGCACACTCTAACTTTTTTAAACTCAGCCATTATACTACCAAACAGTCAGTGTACCTAGTGGCATCCTATACGTGGCTATTGGACTTTGCTATAGTCCCACTAGTGCCAAGACATTTGCAGAGCACATCTGCCTGCATTGCACACTCCAAGTTTTTTAAACTCAGCCATTATACTAGCAAACAGTCAGTGTACCTAGTGGCATCCTAAACGTGGCTATTGTACTTTTGTCAATTCACAGTATTGGAACGTTATTTGCAGCACGTCTGCCTGCATTGCACACTCTAACTTTTTTAAACTCAGCCATTATACTAGCAAACACTCACTGTACCTAGTGGCATCCTAAACGTGGCTATTGTACTTTTGTCAATTCACAGTATTGGAACGTTATTTGCAGCACGTCTGCCTGCATTGCACACTCTAACTTTTTTAAACTCAGCCATTATACTAGCAAACAGTCAGTGTACCTAGTGGCATCCTAAACGTGGCTATTGTACTTTTGTCAATTCACAGTATTGGAACGTTATTTGCAGCACGTCTGCCTGCATTGCACACTCTAACTTTTTTAAACTCAGCCATTATACTAGCAAACAGTCAGTGTACCTAGTGGCATCCTATACGTGGCTATTGTACTTTTGTCAATTCACAGTATTGGAACGTTATTTGCAGCACGTCTGCCTGCATTGCACACTCTAACTTTTTTAAACTCAGCCATTATACTAGCAAACAGTCAGTGTACCTAGTGGCATCCTAAACGTGGCTATTGTACTTTTGTCAATTCACAGTATTGGAACGTTATTTGCAGCACGTCTGCCTGCATTGCACACTCTAACTTTTTTAAACTCAGCCATTATACTACCAAACAGTCAGTGTACCTAGTGGCATCCTATACGTGGCTATTGGACTTTGCTATAGTCCCACTAGTGCCAAGACATTTGCAGAGCACATCTGCCTGCATTGCACACTCCAAGTTTTTTAAACTCAGCCATTATACTAGCAAACAGTCAGTGTACCTAGTGGCATCCTAAACGTGGCTATTGTACTTTTGTCAATTCACAGTATTGGAACGTTATTTGCAGCACGTCTGCCTGCATTGCACACTCTAACTTTTTTAAACTCAGCCATTATACTAGCAAACACTCACTGTACCTAGTGGCATCCTAAACGTGGCTATTGTACTTTTGTCAATTCACAGTATTGGAACGTTATTTGCAGCACGTCTGCCTGCATTGCACACTCTAACTTTTTTAAACTCAGCCATTATACTAGCAAACAGTCAGTGTACCTAGTGGCATCCTAAACGTGGCTATTGTACTTTTGTCAATTCACAGTATTGGAACGTTATTTGCAGCACGTCTGCCTGCATTGCACACTCTAACTTTTTTAAACTCAGCCATTATACTAGCAAACAGTCAGTGTACCTAGTGGCATCCTATACGTGGCTATTGTACTTTTGTCAATTCACAGTATTGGAACGTTATTTGCAGCACGTCTGCCTGCATTGCACACTCTAACTTTTTTAAACTCAGCCATTATACTAGCAAACAGTCAGTGTACCTAGTGGCATCCTAAACGTGGCTATTGTACTTTTGTCAATTCACAGTATTGGAACGTTATTTGCAGCACGTCTGCCTGCATTGCACACTCTAACTTTTTTAAACTCAGCCATTATACTAGCAAACACGCACTGTACCTAGTTGTATCCTAAACGTGGCTATTGTACTTTTGTCAATTCACAGTATTGGAACGTTATTTGCAGCACGTCTGCCTGCATTGCACACTCTAACTTTTTTAAACTCATCCATTATACTAGCAAACACACAGTGTACCTAGTGGCATCCTATACGTGGCTATTGGACTTTGCTATAGTCCCACTAGTGCCAAGACATTTGCAGAGCGCATCTGCCTGCGTTGCACACTCCAACAAATTATAACGAAGCCATTATACTAGCACACACTCAGTGTACCTAGTGGCATCCTATACGTGGCTATTGGACTTTGCTATAGTCCCACTAGTGCAAAGACATTTGCATAGCACGTCTGCCTGCATTGCACACTACAACTTTTTTAAACTAAGCAATTTTACTAGCAAACACTCACTGTACCTAGTTGTATCCTAAACGTGGCTATTGTACTTTTGTCAATTCACACTACTGCAAATCTATGTGCAGCACCTCTGCATGACAACCTCGTGCTCTGTTTTTAATAAGCTATAATGATAGCACAAAATACTGCCATTTTGTGGCATCATAGAACTGGCTGTTGTATTCCATTAGTGCCCCACTGGTGACAAGCTTTTTCTAGCACCTCTACATCACACCCTCATGCACATTTTGCTACGCTAATGTTATAGCAAACTCATGGAATTCATTGCTGCATTTCATAATTCGGAGGGATAGAAAGTCAGGCTTCCTTTAGCTTTTCCTTCTGTTCATAGACAGCATCTCCAAGACAAATTTCCCCTCCACGTCTAAGTGTGGAGAGGCAGCTAGTGCGCATGCGTGTGCCGATGTACCCCAGCTGCAGCATAATTACAGTGTTTCGCCTAGTGAGTATGCTCAGCCTGACTGTGCCATTCCTGACGCTAAGTTTTCATTTCGGGATACAGCGCATGCTCCCACACTAAGTGTGAAAAGCCTCTTTGCACAGGTGCTTGCATTCCGTGCCGGGTCTAAGTCCTGTTTTGGGCATAGACACCATGCTAAAGCTGATAGTCTTTTTTCAGAGACTGTATTTCATGCTACTGAGCATGCTCAGGCACTTCCTGCATCAGAGACTAGGTCCGGTAATGAACTCTTTGGCCCTGGCCCTGATGTGGGGGTCCCATATAGACCACAGGGCATCAGGTGTCCTCCCAAATGGCTTGCAGAGGCCCACACCTATGACTTGTCACCGCATTATTGATGCTCAGACGATGACTGGTGAGGTGTTTGGGTCATGGCAGCCATGAGGTCATCATTGAAGTTGCGTTTCCAAATAGGACGCTAGTTATGCCACTCATGACGTGTCACTCTACTTTTGTCTCCAGGAGGTGCATTGTGGTTCACCCTGGTTTGGGGCGGACCCAGGTTATAAAAGGGGCTGGAGCCAACAAGGAGGTGCGCAGTCTTCTATTATGCTCCGAAAGAGCACACCTCCATGTGTTGAACCCATTGCGGCTTTAGGCCAGAGGTAGGCAGGGATCGGGTGGTGGATGCAGGCCACCACCACAGTTGGTAACGCAGAACGGTTAAGACCAGCTCCTGTCCTAACAGTCCTGCTTGTGCAGCCCAGTGGCATTAACAGGCCTGCTGCTGCTGATGCGCCTGCTGTCCACAGGTGTGGCCCCTACGCACACGGTCAGCGTACTCAATGGCCCCTGTGTTGTTAACAGGGAGTTCCTGGGCTGGGTGGGCATGTGGACCCTGTGACGCTAACAGGGCTCACAGTCTCCAGATCCGAATGGCGTCTAACTCGGTTCAGGCTACTATTAGTTTCATAGCCACACAGCTCTGTATCCTCCACCAAACCTTCAAGTTGCCAACCTCTCCTTTTCCAACTGGGAGCACGGTGGACACTGACTGCTGATGGGGATATATACCTTTCTCTTTCTTTTCTTATTAATTTTCGTTATATAGCGGTCACAGATTATATACCACTTTATCCAAATCTGCCAGTCCCACTGTAACAGATGTTGTTTCTTCAGCAAATGTTACAGTTGCTTAACCACCAAATCCACGGACCAAAACTTTTTTCCCCTTTCCAACACACCTGTTCCCCTTTCCAACAGCATCTGTCCTTTTTCAACTCATTTTGGGATATGACCAAAAGTGCAACTGTGCAGGGACACCGTACTCAACGCCATCTCAGCACAGCAGCCATCCCTCGGTCCCTCCGATGTGGACAAGTAAAAGACCATTTCCTCCTATCCATGACAAAGCGTTGAGATTCACTCTGTGCAGCACTGGTGTTTAGTGGACAAGTAGATCTAAGATTGCGTACCACATTCTGCAGATACTCCTGTATACGTGCGTCTATTTCTATGGCAGGAATTAGTTCGCCAAATTTTGTCTTGTACCGGGGATCTAACAGTGTGGCAACCCAGTATTCAGGATTAGTTCAAATTCATACAATCCGAGGGTCATGTAGGTAGTGCAGCAAGAAGGCGCTCATGTGTCTTGTGCATCCAGGAGGACCAAGTCCTTGGTGTGTTGGTGGCAGAGAGGTGAGAATCGTGCATCCTTCCTCTGCCCTCTACCCACAACCTCGCACAACCGAAATGTGAGCAAGCTCTCACTCATCTGCTGAGTCTTCCATGCCCATCGCCAGTTCGTCCTCCATTTCTTCATGGGCTCCTGCACTTTCATCAACACTTTTTGCTGATACTATGCGCCCTTGTTAATCCCTCTCCCTCACCATGAATGCCGCATAGGTGCCGCTGACCATCTGGACCTCGTAGATCTTGTTATCCCTTCCGCATATGACTCCTCCTGTACTTCCTCCCCTTCCTCTTGTCCCAACACCTGACTCAGAATAATAATTACAGTGTGCTCCATCATGTAGATGACCAGAATTGTCACGCTGAGAATGACATTGCCAGTGCTAAACATCTTCGTCGACATTTCAAAACTGTGTAGCAGGGTGCATAGGTCCTTGATCTGACACCACTCCAGCAGCGTGATCTGCACCACCTCTGGATCAAGTTATCCCAGGCTATATGTCTTACCGTATTTCAGCAGGGCTCTGCGGTGCTGCCACACACGCTGCAACATGTGCAGATTCCAATTCCTGCGTGTCGAAACATCGCATTTACGGCGTTTAACTGCCAGACCCTAAGACTTCCGGAGTGATGAAAGTTGTTGAGCTGCTGTGTGCGCACGATGGAAGTGAGCACATAGCGAGCGTGCCCACTGCACAAGGCCATGTAGGCCGTGATGGTGTTTTAAAAATTGCTGGCGAATTCGGTTCAACACGTGAGCCCTAAAAGGCACGTGTGTCACATTGCCCTGAGGATGGCCCGCAGCCAGGTTTGCATCATTGCCGCACACGGCTGTTAAGTCACCAACGTAGTCCGCTCCGTCAATTTGTACTCCGGTTGCCAGGTGACAACGTGTTCCTTTCATGAATAGTGCTGATGATGTGAGAGTAGTCGATGCCAGCGGCGCAGGTGGACGCAGGTTATGCTCACCCACTGGGCTGCATTACCTTGACAGATGCAGAATCTCTGGCTGAATGTAGCTGGTGGGTATCTCACAGATGAAATACCATCATTCAGCTACAACCAATGGGAAGACACCACACCCTTTTTTATGCCCATCCTGTCTGCAGACCACTGCCAGACATAGCTATGAACCTCTGGTTAATTTTACCCCCAGTTCAGTTTTATGATTTTGTGTGCTTGTTACCTGACTACTTTTCCTGCTTGCTGTTTATGTACCTTGTTGGCCGATACGCATTTCAACTCTGCTTGTTTTCTGATTCTTTCCTGGCCGTCCCATTCTGTTCCTGTTCCTCAATTAATGTTTTGACCCTGCCTGACTACTATTCTCTGTAATAGCGGTGTGACTCACATTTCCCATACATTTCAAAGTAAAGCTTTGACCGCCTGATGGCATTGAGCTCTGCTGCCAGCATAGTAAGGAGGTGTGTGGTAGTCCTTGTGCGCAGTTGCAAGGAAGGGTGGCCTGACCACACAGGGTTTGCGCCAAGGTAGAGGACCCACACGAGGTTGAAGAGGCAGAAGCAGTGTATTAACTTCTACATACAGAACAAGGATTGAAACAACTCGTGGGGACGGCAAGACTTGTACAGCAGACCCTTCTCCATCTCTCACCATAGTTTGCCAGTGCCCAGTCAGTGACATGTAATGACCCTGTCTATGCTTACTGGTCCAAGTATCTGTGTTGAAATGCACCCTGTCGCACACAGATTTTCTCAAGGAAGTGGTGATGTTGTGTGCGACATGCTGGTGTAGCGCGGGCATGCTTTTCTTGGAGAAGCAGTGGTGATTGGGCATGTGGTACTGGGGCACAGCGACAGACATAAGGTCTGTAAAATCCTGTGTGTCCACTGTGGCGCCCCTGACCTGGTCAGGCACCACTGAGTACTGCACCCATGCTGGGGACAGTACAACACAGGTAATCCAGAAGGCTGACCGGGGTGTGGAACACAGGCGCATAGTGATCAGGTCTCACACATGTACCCATGAGAGGACCCCTGGGGATCCCAGGAGGGGGAAAAGCCTTCACCTTCACTGGAATAGTGGAGGGGGCCAAAAGCCTCCATCTCCTCTCAAGGGGTGTGGTAAGAGAATCTGGTTGCTAGGTGGCGTAGGCAAGAACAGGAGAGGAGGAGCAGTGAGCCAGTTCAGGGCAGAGTCCAGGGAGCTCCGAGGAGAGCTGACCCCTTCCCCTGGGCTGCTGGAGTCTGACAGCGTCCGCGCAGTGGCTACCGACGGGGGAGAACGGTCACCTAGGAGTGCTACCCGAAACCCATCTCCAGCTAGAGAGAGAGCACAGAGTGGGAAGTAAGGAGACTGCTAGGGAGAACCAGGCCCAAACGGGCGGCAGATCCCGAAGCGGAGATAGATCCAGCTTTCTTTTGCTAAACCTGCCGGTGTGGGGCTCTCAAAGCCCACGCCACAACACCACAAAAGCCGCAGCCACGTAGCCACAGTTAGGGCCCATAGCTCACAGGAGGCAAGCAGCTGGAGTGAGCTGGTCCAGGCAACAAGCACACGGCAAACGAAGGGGAGTGAGGCTTCAGCAACTTCCCTGGGTGACCCCCATAGGGACTCAAAGTCGGGGTCACCCCAAACCACCAAGGGCTAAGGAAGGCGAGTTAGTAGTCACCCTCACAAGTCAGCCTGAAGGACACCTGGTTCCCGCCTGGTTCATCCCAGCTACGCCCGGGTTACTCACCCTGCCACCTGAAGTGAGTAAAAACCCTGAAAGACATTCTGCCTGTGTGGAGTTATTCTGCGCCTTGTGGTACTACGCACCTACACAGGGCCCTGGGGCTTGCCTCACTCTCAGGAGGCTATTCCAACTAACTGCACTCACCATCAGCCCCAGGCGTCCCTCAACCTGCAGTGGCGGTCCCCACTGACCGCAATACTGAGAGTGGCGTCACGACAATCAAGAAGAAGATCTCCTACCTGTGACCAGATCCAGCCGAGTGGAGTCCCTGAAGGTAATGCACCGACACTACACCTGTGGGGCTTCACATCTGGCGTCACGAACAGGATAAGGACTAGACCTGTTCAGACAGGTGACCATGTGCCTGGGCGGTCCGCTTGAAAAATTGGAAGCGCCGCCATATTGCCACCATGAAAAGCGCGCTGAAAAACAACAGCAGCCCGCGCTGGAAGAAGTTACCGCCCACGAAGAGGAGTGGCTACCCAGAGATCCCCTGCAGAGTTCTGACCTCGCTAGTGATGAGAGCGGAGGCGTCCAGAGACGGCGGGAAGGAAAGAGAGCCACAAGCCTGCTGCTGCAGAGAGAAGAGATGGAGTCCGGACGTGGATACCCAGAACCAGGCTCTGCTGCCTGGTGGTGCCGGGAGCTTGCTATCTTCTGCGATCAGCTGGAGGCCAGGATCATGCGACAGCTCAGTGAGGGACGCACGGAGCTTCTGGAGATGGCTGCGGCGGTTCGGACCTACGAGGAGGGAGCCGCGCGACGCCTGCCAGATCGAGCGGCGACGACTCAGATCCCGATGGTGCCACTGATGGGTGAGTCCAGAGTTGCCCCGGCCAGCGCAAGTGCTCCAACCCCTGCTGCTACGACCGCGGTCCCAGAAGAGGCGCCCGGCGCGGCGACGCTGAGCCAGGCCGCAGCCATGCCAGGTGCGGCCTGCCAAGCCCCGGCCGCCGCAGCGATGCCCTGCTCGGCCCGCCAAGCCCCGGCCGCCGCAGCGATGCCCTGCTCGGCCCGCCAAGCCCCGGCCGCCGCAGCGATGCCCTGCTCGGCCCGCCAAGCCCCGGCCGCCGCAGCGATGCCCTGCTCGGCCCACCAAGACCCGGTCCCTGCAGCGACGCCCAGCCCAGCCTGCACAGATCCCATCGCAGCTGCGACGCCGATCCAGGCCGCCGCCATACAGGGCGCGGCCCGCCAAGACCAGGCCGCCGCCATACAGGGCGCGGCCCGCCAAGACCAGGCCGCCGCCATACAGGGCGCGGCCCGCCAAGACCAGGCCGCCGCCATACAGGGCGCGGCCCGCCAAGACCAGGCCGCCGCCATACAGGGCGCGGCCCGCCAAGACCAGGCCGCCACCATGCCAGGCGCGGCCCGCCAAGAGATTGCATCACCATTTTCCCCGGCCTGCAAGGCCAGAGCAGACACCGCTCCCCAGCCTAAGGAAGTCCCTACTAGGAAATCCCTAATAGGTGAAGACTCCGCATACTGGCAGCTGAAGGCTGACCTGGAGGCCAAGTTCCCACAGGAGATGGTGGACAGATACATGCTCCCTCCGCACACCCCTAAGGCAACCCCTGCAGCAACCACGCTGAAGAGTCCACCGCCTGGGCCAGCTGAGGAACACTCATCCCCGGCGCTGCCACGACCAGAGTGCAGCGAAGAACTAAGGGGGAGAGGAGGGCAAGAAGCTGAGGAGTTGCCCCCGGAGCCAGCAGCAGTGCTAGTCCCAGAGCCGGAGATGCTGCCATATTCCCGCTGGGACGAGGAAGACCTGACACCTCCTGCTGAAGAAGACCTGCCCAACCGCCCTACCTGGGAGCTTGTAAGCTGCACTTCGCAGAATCCAGTCCGCAAGATACAGCGCCGCAGTAGAACCCAGTCTTTCCCTGCACCGCCATCCCCAGAGCAGAGAGAAGTCACGGCCAGAGACCTACAAGAAAAACGGTTCCTGAGAAGAGCCAAAGCACAGGTCAGAGGACCCCTTTGCAGAGGAGTAGTGGAGGACTTCAGCCTCAAGTCAGGATATGGGTTCATCGTAGCACCTGGTATAAAAGAAGGTATCTTCGTCAACAGAAGAGACGTCAGAGCTAATCTGCCCAGAGGACATCCTGGAAGGAACCTGCGTACAGGAGACTCCGTACAGTTTACTATGCATCGAGGCGAAAGAGGCTGGTATGCCCTAGATGTAGTACCATGTCCCAAAGAAGAAAGGAAAGACAGCCATAAAGAAAGAAAAGACAAAGAACCTACTGAAGAGACAACTACAGATGAGGAAAAAGGTCAAGAAAGCAACAGGTGCCGCAGCCCTACAGGCCCAAGCCCTGGTGAAGAGGAATCTGCCTAAGTTTAAGTAAAGTACAGCAAGTTTTGACCAGTTTGGAAAGTTTGTTTTGCAACGTTTTAAAAGTTCAAGTATGTGCCCACATAAACTGATGTGAGAAATGAACCTTAAGGCTATGAACTGGCTATAGCCACAAACTCTCGCAGTGTAAATAGTTACACCAGAGGGCACCACCGCCACCAGAGTCAGCCTGTTTAGGGGCTTGGCTCGTCTGCAACCAGGAGGAGCCCGTCCGTATATAGGGCCTTGGCTCACCTGCGACCAGAGAGCATGCCTGTTTATGGGGCCTGGCTCTCCACCACAAAGAGGGTAGCTGGTCAGCACCAACTGTGGAGGCCGCCTCTGCATCCTGCCAGAAGAGGCTGAAGGCGCGGATCCACCAGGCCAGGTATACCCTGAAACCACCAGCCCATGTAAGCCGCCTCTACATCCTGCCAGAAGTGGCTGAAGTCGCGGCCAACGTGAAAGGGTTTTGGGTGGGTTAACGGACTTGTGGGTGGAGGGTGGTGATGTATGGTACCTGGTGCTTTTAAAAAATGTTTTACATGTTTTAATGTTTTATGCATTTTAAAATGTTGTCTTGCAGCCCGAGGACGTGCTGGTGATAACTAAGGGGGAATGTGGCGCCCCTGACCTGGTCAGGCACCACTGAGTACTGCACCCATGCTGGGGACAGTACAACACAGGTAATCCAGAAGGCTGACCGGGGTGTGGAACACAGGCGCATAGTGATCAGGTCTCACACATGTACCCATGAGAGGACCCCTGGGGATCCCAGGAGGGGGAAAAGCCTTCACCTTCACTGGAATAGTGGAGGGGGCCAAAAGCCTCCATCTCCTCTCAAGGGGTGTGGTAAGAGAATCTGGTTGCTAGGTGGCGTAGGCAAGAACAGGAGAGGAGGAGCAGTGAGCCAGTTCAGGGCAGAGTCCAGGGAGCTCCGAGGAGAGCTGACCCCTTCCCCTGGGCTGCTGGAGTCTGACAGCGTCCGCGCAGTGGCTACCGACGGGGGAGAACGGTCACCTAGGAGTGCTACCCGAAACCCATCTCCAGCTAGAGAGAGAGCACAGAGTGGGAAGTAAGGAGACTGCTAGGGAGAACCAGGCCCAAACGGGCGGCAGATCCCGAAGCGGAGATAGATCCAGCTTTCTTTTGCTAAACCTGCCGGTGTGGGGCTCTCAAAGCCCACGCCACAACACCACAAAAGCCGCAGCCACGTAGCCACAGTTAGGGCCCATAGCTCACAGGAGGCAAGCAGCTGGAGTGAGCTGGTCCAGGCAACAAGCACACGGCAAACGAAGGGGAGTGAGGCTTCAGCAACTTCCCTGGGTGACCCCCATAGGGACTCAAAGTCGGGGTCACCCCAAACCACCAAGGGCTAAGGAAGGCGAGTTAGTAGTCACCCTCACAAGTCAGCCTGAAGGACACCTGGTTCCCGCCTGGTTCATCCCAGCTACGCCCGGGTTACTAACCCTGCCACCTGAAGTGAGTAAAAACCCTGAAAGACATTCTGCCTGTGTGGAGTTATTCTGCGCCTTGTGGTACTACGCACCTACACAGGGCCCTGGGGCTTGCCTCACTCTCAGGAGGCTATTCCAACTAACTGCACTCACCATCAGCCCCAGGCGTCCCTCAACCTGCAGTGGCGGTCCCCACTGACCGCAATACTGAGAGTGGCGTCACGACAATCAAGAAGAAGATCCCCTACCTGTGACCAGATCCAGCCGAGTGGAGTCCCTGAAGGTAATGCACCGACACTACACCTGTGGGGCTTCACACCACTACGCGTAAAGGCAGCATTTCGGTAGCCAACAGCTTACAGAGGGATAGAGTCAACCACTTAGCTTTGTCATGGGTCGCAGTAAGTGGCCTTTTATTTGACCACATCTGAGGGAAAGAGATCTGGCTGCTGTCTGTAGACGGTGTTGAGTAGGGTGTCCCTGGAAAAATGCAGGTTTGTGAGAAAAGTGCAGGCGGAGACATGATGTTGCCTTCATCTTGCCTTCAGATCTGTTCATCTTGTATCATTTTTAAAAAACACATCAAGCAAGGGTTACTCCAAGCGGAGTCTACCTTTTTTCCCAACATTGGGCACACAGACACCCCATCAGTGGCAGCACTTGTGCCCTAGTTGCAAACAGGATGTTTTGATTTGCATCAAGCACATTCCAAATCCACAAGCATTTACTCTCCCCAGGATGACACAGGGGTAGTAAATTCCTTCTGGATCCATGACTTGTTCATTTTGATGAACGTCAGTGTGTCCACATTGTCACTGGACAGACGCGTGCGCTTATCTGTCAGCACACACCCAGCAGCACTGAAGAAGACACGTTCAGAGACAACGCTGGCAGCTGCACACGACAAAATCTCCAAGGCGTAACTGGAGAGCTCTGTCAATTTTTCTAGATTTGAAGCCCAAAAGGAGCAAGGCTCCATTTGCAAAGTCATTGCATCGATGTTCATTTGGAGATACTCCTGTATCATCCTCTCCATCCGTTGACTATGTGTCAGACTTGTTGTCTCTGGTGGCCTTGCAAAGGAGGGTCTAAAAAAATTATGAAAATATTCCATAAAATTGCTGTTACCAGCACCAGATACGGTCCTACTGGTACGGGTAGACTGTTGAAGATGACGATGCCGTCCCATGTTTGTCAAGTTACAACTGGGAGAATCACTCCCTTCACCTGCACGGTTGTTTGGTGTAAAAGCCGAGCTAAGATCGAGTAACAGCTTATGCTGATACTCCAGCATACGTGCGTCCCTTTCTATGGGTGGAATTATGTCACAAAATTTGGACTTGTCCCGGGGATCTAATAGTGTGGCAAGCCAGTAGTCATCATCACTTCTAATTTTGACAATCCGAGGGTCATGTTGGAGGTAGTGCAACAAGAAGGCACTCATGTGTCTTGCGCAGCCATGCGGACCAAGTCCACGCTGTGTTTGTGGCATAGAGGTGCTAACCGTTCTTTCTTCCTCTGACATCTCCCCCCAACCTCTTTCAACTGAATTTTGACCAAGGTCTCCCTCATCCGCTGAGTCTTCCATGTCCATGGACAGTTCGTCCTCCATATCTTCATGTCCTCCTGCACCTTCCTCAACATCTCGCCTGCTACCATGCGCCCTTGTTGATCCCTGTCCCCCATGGTCCCATGCCTGCCGCGTTGGTGATGATGAACGTCTGGACCTTGGTGATGTTGTTGTGTCTTGCGCATATGAATCCTCCTGTAGTTCCTCCCCTTCCTGTTGTCCCACCCCCTGACTCCGAATAGTGTTTAGCGTGTGCTCCAGCATGTAAATGACTGTAATCGTCATGCTGATAATGGCATTGTCAGCGCTAAACATATTCGTCGCCATGTCGAAACTGTGCAGAACGGTGCATAGGTCCTTGATCTGAGATCACTCCATCAGGGTGATCTGCCCCACTTCTGCATCTCGTTGGCCCAGGCTATACATCATGACGTATTGCACCAGGGCTCGCCGGTGCTGCCACAGTCGCTGTAACATGTGGAGAGTTGAATTCCAGCGTGTCGCCACATCGCATTTCAGGCGATGAACCGGCAGGCCGAAAGACTTCTGGAGCGATGCAAGTCGCTCAGCTGCGGCGGTTGAACGGCGGAAGTGAGCACTGCAGACAGTTTACGTGCCCTGGTCAGAAGGCCATCTAGGCCGGGATAGTGTGTTAAAAATTGCTGGACAACAAGGTTCAACACGTGAGCCATACAAGGCACGTGTGTCACCTTGCCCAGGCGAAGGGCCGCACCCAGGTTTGCAGCATTGTCGCACACGGCCTTACCAGGCTGCAGGTTGAGTGGAGACAACCATTTATTAAACTCGGACCGCAGAGCTGACCACAACTCCTCAGCTGTGTGACTCTTATTCCCAAGACATGTCAAGCTAAAGACCGCCTGATGCCGTTGCGCTCTGCTGCCAGCATAGTAATGAGGGGTGCGTGATTCCTTCTGCGCAGTGAGAACGCTGGTGGCCTGACCAGGCAGGCTTGGGGCGAAGGTGGAGGACCCAGATGAGGTGGAGGATGCAGAAGCAGTGGCGGAACTTGGACAGACAGAGGATTGACACACAAGTCGTGGGGACGGCAAGACTTGTGCAGCAGACCCTTCACCATCTATCAACATAGTTACCCAGTGCCCAGTCAGCGACATGTAACGTCCCTGTCCATGCTTACTGGTCCAAGTATCGGTGGTGAAATGCACCCGTTCACACACAGAGTTTCTCAAGGAAGCGGTGATGTTGTGTGCGACATGCTGGTGTAGCGCGGGCACACCTTTCTTAGAGAAGTAGTGGCGACTAGGCATCTGGTACTGGGGCACAGCGACAGACATAAGGTCTCTAAAATCCTGTGTGTCCACTAGGCGGAAAGGCAGCATTTCGGTAGCCAACAGCTTACAGAGGGATAGAGTCAACCTCTTAGCTTTGTCATGGGTCGGAGGAAGTGGCCTTTTATTTGACCACATCTGAGGGACAGAGATCTGGCTGCTGTGTGTAGACGGTGTTGAGTAGGGTGTCCCTGGAAAAATGCAGCTTTGTGAGGAAAGTGCAGGCGGAGACATGATGTTGCCTTCATCCAACGTAGGTGCTATCGATGTCTGAGAGAGCTGTACACACTCACTTGTTTCCCCTTCCAAACCAACTGACGACCTACCAAGCAAACTGCCTGTTGCGGTTACAGTGGTGGAAGTTTTGCGTGGAAAAACAGGTGTGACAGCTGTCCCCACAGTCCTAGAAGATGAAGAGCGCGCGGATGCACTGGAAGGGGCGGGCGGTGGATGGTTCGCTCCGCTAGGCCGCATTGCAGCACAGTGAGCTTCCCACCGGGACCTATGATATTTATTCATGTGACGATTCATGGAAGAAGTTGTCAAACTGCTGAGGTTTTGACCTCTACTAAGAGAATCATGACAAATTTTACATATCACATGATTTGGGCGATCTTTTTCTATGTCAAAAAAGGAACAGGCTAGGCAAGGCTTAGAGGCCATGCGACCTGTTGATGCACCCCGAATAATGCTCATAGGCAGAGTGGTGGCTGAGGATGCAGTTGTAGACGTGCTACCAGTGCTCCGACTCTGTCCAGGAAGGTGCAAGGTAATTTCGTCGTCGGTTGCATCCTCCTCCACCGCCTCTGTTGACCTCCTCGAGTGCCTGACTGGGGGTTGACAGTAGGTGGGATCTAGAACTTCATCATCAATTGTTGTGTTTGCACTCCCCTCCCCCTCAGACCGAGCCTCTTCTTGCCCTGACCGAATATTTAAGTTGTCATCCCAATCGGGTATCTGCGTCTCATCTTCATCAGTATGTTCCTCATTGCCTATAACCACAGTTGTTGGAAAGGCAGCATTTTGGTAGCCAACAGTTTGCATTTTATGAAAGTCAACCTCCAAGCCATGTCATGCCCTTCTAAAAGCATGTATAACACAGCGAGGGGACTCCAACCACAGTCTCCCTCGTTGCCACTCACTGGGCCACACACACCCCACTTGACTGGCATCGGTTGAGCTCCCTTTTGAAAAAGAAAAAGATGCTTTGCATGAAGCACTCTCAAAAATACGCGTGCCTTTCCCGTCCCCTGGCTGACCCAGGGGAAGAAAAGTCCTCTGAGAGCCATGACTTGTTCATCTTGGTTCTTTTAGAGACACAGCGAGGGGACTCCAACCACAGTCTCCCTCGTTTCCACTCACTGGGCCACACACACCCCACTTGACTGGCATCGGTTGAGCTCCCTTTTGAAAAAGAAAAAGATGCTTTGCATGAAGCACTCTCAAAAATACGCGTGCCTTTCCCGTCCCCTGGCTGACCCAGGGGAAGAAAAGTCCTCTGAGAGCCATGACTTGTTCATCTTGGTTCTTTTAGAGACACAGCGAGGGGACTCCAACCACAGTCTCCCTCGTTTCCACTCACTGGGCCACACACACCCCACTTGACTGGCATCGGTTGAGCTCCCTTTTGAAAAAGAAAAAGATGCTTTGCATGAAGCACTCTCAAAAATACGCGTGCCTTTCCCGTCCCCTGGCTGACCCAGGGGAAGAAAAGTCCTCTGAGAGCCATGACTTGTTCATCTTGGTTCTTTTAGAGACACAGCGAGGGGACTCCAACCACAGTCTCCCTCGTTGCCACTCACTGGGCCACACACACCCCACTTGACTGGCATCGGTTGAGCTCCCTTTTGAAAAAGAAAAAGATGCTTTGCATGAAGCACTCTCAAAAATACGCGTGCCTTTCCCGTCCCCTGGCTGACCCAGGGGAAGAAAAGTCCTCTGAGAGCCATGACTTGTTCATCTTGGTTCTTTTAGAGACACAGCGAGGGGACTCCAACCACAGTCTCCCTCGTTTCCACTCACTGGGCCACACACACCCCAC
The DNA here is from genome assembly GCF_048569485.1 of Anomaloglossus baeobatrachus. Lineage (NCBI taxonomy): Eukaryota > Metazoa > Chordata > Amphibia > Anura > Aromobatidae > Anomaloglossus > Anomaloglossus baeobatrachus. The sequence continues at coordinate 464,584 of NW_027441949.1, forward strand.
TTGACTGGCATCGGTTGAGCTCCCTTTTGAAAAAGAAAAAGATGCTTTGCATGAAGCACTCTCAAAAATACGCGTGCCTTTCCCGTCCCCTGGCTGACCCAGGGGAAGAAAAGTCCTCTGAGAGCCATGACTTGTTCATCTTGGTTCTTTTAGAGACACAGCGAGGGGACTCCAACCACAGTCTCCCTCGTTTCCACTCACTGGGCCACACACACCCCACTTGACTGGCATCGGTTGAGCTCCCTTTTGAAAAAGAAAAAGATGCTTTGCATGAAGCACTCTCAAAAATACGCGTGCCTTTCCCGTCCCCTGGCTGACCCAGGGGAAGAAAAGTCCTCTGAGAGCCATGACTTGTTCATCTTGGTTCTTTTAGAGACACAGCGAGGGGACTCCAACCACAGTCTCCCTCGTTTCCACTCACTGGGCCACACACACCCCACTTGACTGGCATCGGTTGAGCTCCCTTTTGAAAAAGAAAAAGATGCTTTGCATGAAGCACTCTCAAAAATACGCGTGCCTTTCCCGTCCCCTGGCTGACCCAGGGGAAGAAAAGTCCTCTGAGAGCCATGACTTGTTCATCTTGGTTCTTTTAGAGACACAGCGAGGGGACTCCAACCACAGTCTCCCTCGTTTCCACTCACTGGGCCACACACACCCCACTTGACTGGCATCGGTTGAGCTCCCTTTTGAAAAAGAAAAAGATGCTTTGCATGAAGCACTCTCAAAAATACGCGTGCCTTTCCTGTCCCCTGGCTGACCCAGGGGAAGAAAAGTCCTCTGAGAGCCATGACTTGTTCATCTTGGTTCTTTTAGAGACACAGCGAGGGGACTCCAACCACAGTCTCCCTCGTTTCCACTCACTGGGCCACACACACCCCACTTGACTGGCATCGGTTGAGCTCCCTTTTGAAAAAGAAAAAGATGCTTTGCATGAAGCACTCTCAAAAATACGCGTGCCTTTCCCGTCCCCTGGCTGACCCAGGGGAAGAAAAGTCCTCTGAGAGCCATGACTTGTTCATCTTGGTTCTTTTAGAGACACAGCGAGGGGACTCCAACCACAGTCTCCCTCGTTTCCACTCACTGGGCCACACACACCCCACTTGACTGGCATCGGTTGAGCTCCCTTTTGAAAAAGAAAAAGATGCTTTGCATGAAGCACTCTCAAAAATACGCGTGCCTTTCCCGTCCCCTGGCTGACCCAGGGGAAGAAAAGTCCTCTGAGAGCCATGACTTGTTCATCTTGGTTCTTTTAGAGACACAGCGAGGGGACTCCAACCACGGTCTCCCTCGTTTCCACTCACTGGGCCACACACACCCCACTTGACTGGCATCGGTTGAGCTCCCTTTTGAAAAAGAAAAAGATGCTTTGCATGAAGCACTCTCAAAAATACGCGTGCCTTTCCCGTCCCCTGGCTGACCCAGGGGAAGAAAAGTCCTCTGAGAGCCATGTCCACATTGTCAGTGGACAGACACGTGTGCTTATCTGCCAGCAGACCCACAGCAGCACTGAAGACAGGTTCCGAGAGAACGCTGGCTGCAGGACACGACAAGATCCCCAAGACGTACGTGGCGAGCTCAGGCAATTTATCAAGATTGGAAGCCAAGAATGAGCAGGGCTCAAGTTGCACATTAATGGAATCGATGTTTCCTTGCATATACTCATATATCTGTGTGTCCTCCTCTTTTTCCTTGTCCAGCTCTTTTGTTTTCGCATGAGTATATGTCCTTGTCACTTTCCCATGTGTTGTGAGTTGTTTGTGACCTTTTGGACACCTTTGAGGGTGTTTTCTAGGTGTTTTTCTGTGTTTGTGATTGCCTGCCATTGTTTCCTATGCAGTTCGAGTTCGGTTCGTCGAACGTTCGACGAACCGAACTCGAACGGGAGGTCCGTTCGGCGAACCAACCTCGAGCCGAACCGCGACCGGTTCGCTCATCTCTAATCGTTACTGCTGCAGTAACGATAATCGAGAATGGAGACCCATGTCACCGATGAGCGATTTTGCACGTTTTTGCAACGATGCAAAATCGCTCATCGGTGTCACACGCAGCAACATCGCTAATGCGGCCGGATGTGCGTCACAAATTCCGTGACCCCAACGACTCCGCATTAGCGATGTCGCAGCGTGTAAAGCCCCCTTTAGTGGGAGTGGTGTACAGGGTCTTAGCAGTAAAGAGTATTCCATATTTCTGCCAGATACCCACAGAGATATTGAAATCTGAAAAAAGAGACTTCTGCTCATTGAAGGTAAGAACTGCTCACATAGCGTTCAACTCCACAGCAAACGAGTGCTCTAGCACTGGCATCTCAGCAGGGATATTCCCCTACTACACATGTGTGTCTGGGTCGCTGTGACAGTTTACAGGACATAACTCAGGGCACCTAGACAGAAGGCAGAGGGACTACTTTCTATTTCTGGTGTAGAGCTTAGTACAATATATATATATATACTATTACATGTGACACATGTACCTTGTATTACCATTATTCGCTGTATATGAACCCCTTTTCTCCGGGCATTATTTGTCTATAGCATTTTTCACGAACCTGAGGCAACTGAGAACCCTTCAGTGAAGGAATTCCACTAACCCTCACAATACCAACCAGGGGCCTCCCTGCAGTAACTCAGGTAGTTGTACCCATTCTCTTTCCGCATTCTATGTGTTCTTCTTTCTTCTTTTTTTTCTTTTTTCTTCTTTTTATTTCTATCATGTAGTTCAGGGGTTTATAGATATATGTCCTGCATTTCATATTTCCTTTAGTGGTGCTTCTTACCCATTCTCATATCATTTACCCTAGTATTTCATGATCCTGAGGCGACTGAGAACCCTTTAATAAAGGAATCCTTTTTCACCTGAATTGTCAAGTGATACTTACCAGTGACTATCACGTAATGTTACAGGTAGTTCCATTTTCTTCCTCTTCTTTCTCTCCTTTCTTCTTTGTCACACGGTCCATTGTGTTATAGCCCACGTGTCATGATAACACTTGTACCATCTTTTCATTTAGATTCCACCTACAATTATTTACCGATTCCAGTTCTGGAATAGGCTTTCATCATCTACTCACTAGAATTCTCAAGTGCATAAGGTACTGAGACATATACATGTTCACACCATTATAAAGAACAAAGTATAAACATTGAGGTTTTTCTCACACCCATGTTCCTGTGTTCTTTGATATGATATGTGTTCATTTCCTTCACTATATAGGATTGCAAGTTTTCCATTTGTACCTTAATGGCAATGACGCTATACAATTGAACACATATCATCCTGTTATGAAATATAGGTGTGTATTTACCTGCTTGACTATTTTTGGTTGTTTGATCCAGAATGTTTCTCCAGATAGGTCATGTGGAAATTTTCTTTCCTCAGTACAAATGTTTTCACTATGGCTTTGGAAAAATTTTTTGTATGTGCCTCATGGTCATTTGACCCATTGTACTCTCAAGTAGCAATATATTGTACTGTTATGTTGTACTATGTACTAATTACGTGTTTATATGGTTTTGTAACCCTTTATGATCTTAGATAACTTTATCCTTGATAAAGACCTAAAAACAAGGTCGAAACGTTGGATGAATTATCCTTTTGCACAAATAAAGAATTTTCAGCATTCCAAGAGTTCTTTTCTTACGTTATTAATCACTATAGTGTACCAGAGCTATTTCTTTTGAATTGACTCTTATTTTTTCTGAGCACCTGCTATATACACAGTGAGCCAGACATATTCAATTTTCATTCAGAAGGCAGAGGGAAGCCTTAGCAGCTGAGCATATATCTTTGCTTGTGAGCATTAGAAAGGGCCGGCGATTACAGGGTAACATGAAAAATGTCCAGCTTGCATTATGACTAGAACATGACAATATCCTTTTAAGTACTAACCTATGATGCGTTCCTAAGCAGTTGATGTTATATGTTCTACATTTCATTTTCTGCATACTTTACAAGTAGTAGAATTTGCTTTGATATAGGCAACTGGATTTTCACAATGAAAAGGCAAAGGATAACGCCCGAAAAAGACGCCATACATTATGTCAGTGCCATCACTGACAAACCTGGATTGACCATGAAATACGGTATGGAGAGCTGTTGTCATCGTATTAGATAGATAAGAATGATTATATGTATTGTAGAAATGTCTCCTATCATGTTCCCTAATTTTTTATTATGTCCACATCATGGTCCCCATCTTGGACATCATAACAAACGTGCACTTTTTTGTTTAATTTACACATTGGACCATAGGAAAAATGACACTACAGCTACAGAGGTGACCGTCTGATAGCCCAGCTCGACTATCCATCTCTACTGAAGACCCTTTCAGCTATTTGAGAGTTGGGTGGAGAACATCATCTCTGAAAATAGGGTCCCACAGCTGCACCCCATCAGTGTGAGCAGGACTCTTAGGACTCTTAGAAGAGTCAATGCTCTGAGACCATGGGGGGCGCTTAGCCCCCTCTCTTCGTCACTGAGGATGATTTCACTTTTCAGGGAATAGAGAGGGTGGTCCTTGTGGTGGACTGCAGGTATGGAGAGCTGTTGTCATCGTATTAGATAGATAAGAATGATTATATGTATTGTAGAAATGTCTCCTATCATGTTCCCTATTTTTTTATTATGTCCACATCCTGGTCCCCATCTTGGACATCATAACAAACGTGCACTTTTTTGTTTAATTTACACATTGGACCATAGGAAAAATGACACTACAGCTACAGAGGTGACCGTCTGATAGCCCAGCTCGACTATCCATCTCTACTGAAGACCCTTTCAGCTTTTTGAGAGTTGGGTGGAGGACATCATCTCTGAAAATAGGGTCCCACAGCTGCACCCCATCAGTGTGAGCAGGAATCTTAGGACTCTTAGAAGAGTCAATGCTCTGAGACCATGGGGGGCGCTTAGCCCCCTCTCTTCGTCACTGAGGATGATTTCATTTTTCAGGGATTAGAGAGAGTGGTCCTTGTGGTGGACTGCAGGTATGGAGAGCTGTTGTGATCGTATTAGATAGATAAGAATGATTATATGTATTGTAGAAATGTCTCCTATCATGTTCCCTAATTTTTTATTATGTCCACATCCTGGTCCCCATCTTGGACATCATAACAAACGTGCACTTTTTTGTTTAATTTACACATTGGACCATAGGAAAAATGACACTACAGCTACAGAGGTGACCGTCTGATAGCCCAGCTCGACTATCCATCTCTACTGAAGACCCTTTCAGCTTTTTGAGAGTTGGGTGGAGGACATCATCTCTGAAAATAGGGTCCCACAGCTGCACCCCATCAGTGTAAGCAGGACTCTTAGGACTCTTAGAAGAGTCAATGCTCTAAAACCATGGGGGGCGCTTAGCCCCCTCTCCTCGTCCCTGAGGATGATTTCATTTTTCAGGGATTAGAGAGGGTGGTCCTTGTGGTGGACTGCAGGTATGGAGAGCTGTTGTCATCGTATTAGATAGATAAGAATGATTATATGTATTGTAGAAATGTCTCCTATCATGTTCCCTAATTTCTTATTATGTCCACATCCTGGTCCCCATCTTGGACATCATAACAAACGTGCACTTTTTTGTTTAATTTACACATTGGACCATAGGAAAAATGACACTACAGCTACAGAGGTGACCGTCTGATAGCCCAGCTCGACTACCCATCTCTACTGAAGACCCTTTCAGCTTTTTGAGAGTTGGGTGGAGGACATCATCTCTGAAAATAGGGTCCCACAGCTTCACCCCATCAGTGTGAGCAGGACTCTTAGGACTCTTAGAAGAGTCAATGCTCTGGTACCATGGGGGGCGCTTGGCCCCCTCTCTTCGTCACTGAGGATGATTTCATTTTTCAGGGATTAGAGAGGGTGGTCCTTGTGGTGGACTGCAGGTATGGAGAGCTGTTGTCATCGTATTAGATAGATAAGAATGATTATATGTATTGTAGAAATGTCTCCTATCATGTTCCCTAATTTTTTATTATGTCCACATCCTGGTCCCCATCTTGGACATCATAACAAACGTGCACTTTTTTGTTTAATTTACACATTGGACCATAGGAAAAATGACACTACAGCTACAGAGGTGACCGTCTGATAGCCCAGCTCGACTATCCATCTCTACTGAAGACCCTTTTAGCTTTTTGAGAGTTGGGTGGAGGACATCATCTCTGAAAATAGGGTCCCACAGCTGCACCCCATCAGTGTGAGCAGGACTCTTAGGACTCTTAGAAGAGTTAATGCTCTGAGACCATGGGGGCGCTTAGCCCCCTCTCTTCGTCACTGAGGATGATTTCATTTTTCAGGGATTAGAGAGGGTGGTCCTTGTGGTGGACTGCAGGTATGGAGAGCTGTTGTCATCGTATTAGATAGATAAGAATGATTATATGTATTGTAGAAATGTCTCCTATCATGTTCCCTAATTTTTTATTATGTCCACATCCTGGTCCCCATCTTGGACATCATAACAAACGTGCACTTTTTTGTTTAATTTACACATTGGACCATAGGAAAAATGACACTACAGCTACAGAGGTGACCGTCTGATAGCCCAGCTCGACTATCCATCTCTACTGAAGACCCTTTCAGCTTTTTGAGAGTTGGGTGGAGGACATCATCTCTGAAAATAGGGTCCCACAGCTGCACCCCATCAGTGTGAGCAGGACTCTTAGGACTCTTAGAAGAGTTAATGCTCTGAGACCATGGGGGCGCTTAGCCCCCTCTCTTCGTCACTGAGGATGATTTCATTTTTCAGGGATTAGAGAGGGTGGTCCTTGTGGTGGACTGCAGGTATGGAGAGCTGTTGTCATCGTATTAGATAGATAAGAATGATTATATGTATTGTAGAAATGTCTCCTATCATGTTCCCTAATTTTTTATTATGTCCACATCCTGGTCCCCATCTTGGACATCATAACAAACGTGCACTTTTTTGTTTAATTTACACATTGGACCATAGGAAAAATGACACTACAGCTACAGAGGTGACCGTCTGATAGCCCAGCTCGACTATCCATCTCTACTGAAGACCCTTTCAGCTTTTTGAGAGTTGGGTGGAGGACATCATCTCTGAAAATAGGGTCCCACAGCTGCACCCCATCAGTGTGAGCAGGACTCTTAGGACTCTTAGAAGAGTCAATGCTCTGAGACCATTGGGGGCACTTAGCCCCCTCTCTTCATCACTGAGGATGATTTCATTTTTCAGGGATTAGAGAGGGTGGTCCTTGTGGTGGACTGCAGATATGGAGAGCTGTTATCATCGTATTAGATAGATAAGAATGATTATATGTATTGTAGAAATGTCTAGTATCATGTTCCCTAATTTTTTATTATGTCCACATCCTGGTCCCCATCTTGGACATCATAACAAACGTGCACTTTTTTGTTTAATTTACACATTGGACCATAGGAAAAATGACACTACAGCTACAGAGGTGACCGTCTGATAGCCCAGCTCGACTATCCATCTCTACTGAAGACCCTTTCAGCTTTTTGAGAGTTGGGTGGAGGACATCATCTCTGAAAATAGGGTCCCACAGCTGCACCCCATCAGTGTGAGCAGGACTCTGAGGACTCTTAGAAGAGTCAATGCTCTGAGACCATGGGGGGCGCTTAGCCCCCTCTCTTTGTCACTGAGGATGATTTCATTTTTCAGGGATTAGAGAGGGTGGTCCTTGTGGTGGACTGCAGGTATGGAGAGCTGTTGTCATCGTATTAAATAGATAAGAATGATTATATGTATTGTAGAAATGTCTCCTATCATGTTCCCTAATTTTTTATTATGTCCACATCCTGGTCCCCATCTTGGACATCATAACAAACGTGCACTTTTTTGTTTAATTTACACATTGGACCATAGGAAAAATGACACTACAGCTACAGAGGTGACCGTCTGATAGCCCAGCTCGACTATCCATCTCTACTGAAGACCCTTTCAGCTTTTTGAGAGTTGGGTGGAGAACATCATCTCTGAAAATAGGGTCCCACAGCTGCACCCCATCAGTGTGAGCAGGACTCTTAGGACTCTTAGAAGAGTCAATGCTCTGAGACCATGGGGGGCGCTTAGCCCCCTCTCTTCGTCACTGAGGATGATTTCACTTTTCAGGGAATAGAGAGGGTGGTCCTTGTGGTGGACTGCAGGTATGGAGAGCTGTTGTCATCGTATTAGATAGATAAGAATGATTATATGTATTGTAGAAATGTCTCCTATCATGTTCCCTATTTTTTTATTATGTCCACATCCTGGTCCCCATCTTGGAAATCATAACAAACGTGCACTTTTTTGTTTAATTTACACATTGGACCATAGGAAAAATGACACTACAGCTACAGAGGTGACCGTCTGATAGCCCAGCTCGACTATCCATCTCTACTGAAGACCCTTTCAGCTTTTTGAGAGTTGGGTGGAGGACATCATCTCTGAAAATAGGGTCCCACAGCTGCACCCCATCAGTGTGAGCAGGAATCTTAGGACTCTTAGAAGAGTCAATGCTCTGAGACCATGGGGGGCGCTTAGCCCCCTCTCTTCGTCACTGAGGATGATTTCATTTTTCAGGGATTAGAGAGAGTGGTCCTTGTGGTGGACTGCAGGTATGGAGAGCTGTTGTGATCGTATTAGATAGATAAGAATGATTATATGTATTGTAGAAATGTCTCCTATCATGTTCCCTAATTTTTTATTATGTCCACATCCTGGTCCCCATCTTGGACATCATAACAAACGTGCACTTTTTTGTTTAATTTACACATTGGACCATAGGAAAAATGACACTACAGCTACAGAGGTGACCGTCTGATAGCCCAGCTCGACTATCCATCTCTACTGAAGACCCTTTCAGCTTTTTGAGAGTTGGGTGGAGAACATCATCTCTGAAAATAGGGTCCCACAGCTGCACCCCATCAGTGTGAGCAGGACTCTTAGGACTCTTAGAAGAGTCAATGCTCTGAGACCATGGGGGGCGCTTAGCCCCCTCTCTTCGTCACTGAGGATGATTTCACTTTTCAGGGAATAGAGAGGGTGGTCCTTGTGGTGGACTGCAGGTATGGAGAGCTGTTGTCATCGTATTAGATAGATAAGAATGATTATATGTATTGTAGAAATGTCTCCTATCATGTTCCCTATTTTTTTATTATGTCCACATCCTGGTCCCCATCTTGGAAATCATAACAAACGTGCACTTTTTTGTTTAATTTACACATTGGACCATAGGAAAAATGACACTACAGCTACAGAGGTGACCGTCTGATAGCCCAGCTCGACTATCCATCTCTACTGAAGACCCTTTCAGCTTTTTGAGAGTTGGGTGGAGGACATCATCTCTGAAAATAGGGTCCCACAGCTGCACCCCATCAGTGTGAGCAGGAATCTTAGGACTCTTAGAAGAGTCAATGCTCTGAGACCATGGGGGGCGCTTAGCCCCCTCTCTTCGTCACTGAGGATGATTTCATTTTTCAGGGATTAGAGAGAGTGGTCCTTGTGGTGGACTGCAGGTATGGAGAGCTGTTGTGATCGTATTAGATAGATAAGAATGATTATATGTATTGTAGAAATGTCTCCTATCATGTTCCCTAATTTTTTATTATGTCCACATCCTGGTCCCCATCTTGAACATCATAACAAACGTGCACTTTTTTGTTTAATTTACACATTGGACCATAGGAAAAATGACACTACAGCTACAGAGGTGACCGTCTGATAGCCCAGCTCGACTATCCATCTCTACTGAAGACCCTTTCAGCTTTTTGAGAGTTGGGTGGAGGACATCATCTCTGAAAATAGGGTCCCACAGCTGCACCCCATCAGTGTAAGCAGGACTCTTAGGACTCTTAGAAGAGTCAATGCTCTAAAACCATGGGGGGCGCTTAGCCCCCTCTCTTCGTCCCTGAGGATGATTTCATTTTTCAGGGATTAGAGAGGGTGGTCCTTGTGGTGGACTGCAGGTATGGAGAGCTGTTGTCATCGTATTAGATAGATAAGAATGATTATATGTATTGTAGAAATGTCTCCTATCATGTTCCCTAATTTCTTATTATGTCCACATCCTGGTCCCCATCTTGGACATCATAACAAACGTGCACTTTTTTGTTTAATTTACACATTGGACCATAGGAAAAATGACACTACAGCTACAGAGGTGACCGTCTGATAGCCCAGCTCGACTATCCATCTCTACTGAAGACCCTTTCAGCTTTTTGAGAGTTGGGTGGAGGACATCATCTCTGAAAATAGGGTCCCACAGCTTCACCCCATCAGTGTGAGCAGGACTCTTAGGACTCTTAGAAGAGTCAATGCTCTGGTACCATGGGGGGCGCTTGGCCCCCTCTCTTCGTCACTGAGGATGATTTCATTTTTCAGGGATTAGAGAGGGTGGTCCTTGTGGTGGACTGCAGGTATGGAGAGCTGTTGTGATCGTATTAGATAGATAAGAATGATTATATGTATTGTAGAAATGTCTCCTATCATGTTCCCTAATTTTTTATTATGTCCACATCCTGGTCCCCATCTTGGACATCATAACAAACGTGCACTTTTTTGTTTAATTTACACATTGGGCCATAGGAAAAATGACACTACAGCTACAGAGGTGACCGTCTGATAGCCCAGCTCGACTATCCATCTCTACTGAAGACCCTTTCAGCTTTTTGAGAGTTGGGTGGAGGACATCATCTCGGAAAATAGGGTCCCACAGCTGCACCCCATCAGTGTGAGCAGGACTCTTAGGACTCTTAGAAGAGTTAATGCTCTGAGACCATGGGGGCGCTTAGCCCCCTCTCTTCGTCACTGAGGATGATTTCATTTTTCAGGGATTAGAGAGGGTGGTCCTTGTGGTGGACTGCAGGTATGGAGAGCTGTTGTCATCGTATTAGATAGATAAGAATGATTATATGTATTGTAGAAATGTCTCCTATCATGTTCCCTAATTTTTTATTATGTCCACATCCTGGTCCCCATCTTGGACATCATAACAAACGTGCACTTTTTTGTTTAATTTACACATTGGACCAAAGGAAAAATGACACTACAGCTACAGAGGTGACCGTCTGATAGCCCAGCTCGACTATCCATCTCTACTGAAGACCCTTTCAGCTTTTTGAGAGTTGGGTGGAGGACATCATCTCTGAAAATAGGGTCCCACAGCTGCACCCCATCAGTGTGAGCAGGACTCTTAGGACTCTTAGAAGAGTCAATGCTCTGAGACCATTGGGGGCACTTAGCCCCCTCTCTTCGTCACTGAGGATGATTTCATTTTTCAGGGATTAGAGAGGGTGGTCCTTGTGGTGGACTGCAGGTATGGAGAGCTGTTATTATGGTATTAGGTAGATAAGAATGATTATATGTATTGTAGAAATGTCTCCTATCATGTTCCCTAATTTTTTATTATGTCCACATCCTGGTCCCAATCTTGGACATCATAACAAACGTGCACTTTTTTGTTTAATTTACACATTGGACCATAGGAAAAATGACACTACAGCTACAGAGGTGACCGTCTGATAGCCCAGCTCGACAATCCATCTCTACTGAAGACCCTTTCAGCTTTTTGAGAGTTGGGTGGAGGACATCATCTCTGAAAATAGGGTCCCACAGCTGCACCCCATCAGTGTGAGCAGGACTCTTAGGACTCTTAGAAGAGTCAATGCTCTGAGACCATGGGGGGCGCCTAGCCCCCTCTCTTCGTCACTGAGGATGATTTCATTTTTCAGGGATTAGAGAGGGTGGTCCTTGTGGTGGACTGCAGGTATGGAGAGCTGTTGTCATCGTATTAAATAGATAAGAATGATTATATGTATTGTAGAAATGTCTCCTATCATGTTCCCTAATTTTTTATTATGTCCACATCCTGGTCCCCATCTTGGACATCATAACAAACGTGCACTTTTTTGTTTAATTTACACATTGGACCATAGGAAAAATGACACTACAGCTACAGAGGTGACCGTCTGATAGCCCAGCTCGACTATCCATCTCTACTGAAGACCCTTTCAGCTTTTTGAGAGTTGGGTGGAGGACATCATCTCTGAAAATAGGGTCCCACAGCTGCACCCCATCAGTGTGAGCAGGACTCTTAGGACTCTTAGAAGAGTCAATGCTCTGAGACCATGGGGGGCGCTTAGCCCCCTCTCTTCGTCACTGAGGATGATTTCATTTTTCAGGGATTAGAGAGGGTGGTCCTTGTGGTGGACTGCAGGTATGGAGAGCTGTTGTCATCGTATTAAATAGATAAGAATGATTATATGTATTGTAGAAATGTCTCCTATCATGTTCCCTAATTTTTTATTATGTCCACATCCTGGTCCCCATCTTGGACATCATAACAAACGTGCACTTTTTTGTTTAATTTACACATTGGACCATAGGAAAAATGACACTACAGCTACAGAGGTGACCGTCTGATAGCCCAGCTCGACTATCCATCTCTACTGAAGACCCTTTCAGCTTTTTGAGAGTTGGGTGGAGAACATCATCTCTGAAAATAGGGTCCCACAGCTGCACCCCATCAGTGTGAGCAGGACTCTTAGGACTCTTAGAAGAGTCAATGCTCTGAGACCATGGGGGGGCGCTTAGCCCCCTCTCCTCGTCACTGAGGATGATTTCACTTTTCAGGGAATAGAGAGGGTGGTCCTTGTGGTGGACTGCAGGTATGGAGAGCTGTTGTCATCGTATTAGATAGATAAGAATGATTATATGTATTGTAGAAATGTCTCCTATCATGTTCCCTATTTTTTTATTATGTCCACATCCTGGTTCCCATCTTGGAAATCATAACAAACGTGCACTTTTTTGTTTAATTTACAAATTGGACAATAGGAAAAATGACACTACAGCTACAGAGGTGACCGTCTGATAGCCCAGCTCGACTATCCATCTCTACTGAAGACCCTTTCAGCTTTTTGAGAGTTGGGTGGAGGACATCATCTCTGAAAATAGGGTCCCACAGCTGCACCCCATCAGTGTGAGCAGGACTCTTAGGACTCTTAGAAGAGTCAATGCTCTGGTACCATGGGGGGCGCTTGGCCCCCTCTCTTCGTCACTGAGGATGATTTCATTTTTCAGGGATTAGAGAGGGTGGTCCTTGTGGTGGACTGCAGGTATGGAGAGCTGTTGTCATCGTATTAGATAGATAAGAATGATTATATGTATTGTAGAAATGTCTCCTATCATGTTCCCTAATTTTTTATTATGTCCACATCCTGGTCCCCATCTTGGACATCATAACAAACGTGCACTTTTTTGTTTAATTTCCACATTGGACCATAGGAAAAATGACACTACAGCTACAGAGGTGACCGTCTGATAGCCCAGCTCGACTATCCATCTCTACTGAAGACCCTTTCAGCTTTTTGAGAGTTGGGTGGAGGACATCATCTCTGAAAATAGGGTCCCACAGCTGCACCCCATCAGTGTGAGCAGGACTCTTAGGACTCTTAGAAGAGTTAATGCTCTGAGACCATGGGGGCGCTTAGCCCCCTCTCTTCGTCACTGAGGATGATTTCATTTTTCAGGGATTAGAGAGGGTGGTCCTTGTGGTGGACTGCAGGTATGGAGAGCTGTTGTCATCGTATTAGATAGATAAGAATGATTATATGTATTGTAGAAATGTCTCCTATCATGTTCCCTAATTTTTTATTATGTCCACATCCTGGTCCCCATCTTGGACATCATAACAAACGTGCACTTTTTTGTTTAATTTACACATTGGACCATAGGAAAAATGACACTACAGCTAGAGAGGTGACCGTCTGATAGCCCAGCTCGACTATTCATCTCTACTGAAGACCCTTTCAGCATTTTGAGAGTTGGGTGGAGGACATCATCTCTGAAAATAGGGTCCCACAGCTGCACCCCATCAGTGTGAGCAGGACTCTTAAGACTCTTAGAAGAGTCAATGCTCTGAGACCATGGGGGGCGCTTAGCCCCCTCTCTTCGTCACTGAGGATGATTTCACTTTTCAGGGAATAGAGAGGGTGGTCCTTGTGGTGGACTGCAGGTATGGAGAGCTGTTGTCATCGTATTAGATAGATAAGAATGATTATATGTATTGTAGAAATGTCTCCTATCATGTTCCCTATTTTTTTATTATGTCCACATCCTGGTCCCCATCTTGGAAATCATAACAAACGTGCACTTTTTTGTTTAATTTACACATTGGACCATAGGAAAAATGACACTACAGCTACAGAGGTGACCGTCTGATAGCCCAGCTCGACTATCCATCTCTACTGAAGACCCTTTCAGCTTTTTGAGAGTTGGGTGGAGGACATCATCTCTGAAAATAGGGTCCCACAGCTGCACCCCATCAGTGTGAGCAGGAATCTTAGGACTCTTAGAAGAGTCAATGCTCTGAGACCATGGGGGGCGCTTAGCCCCCTCTCTTCGTCACTGAGGATGATTTCATTTTTCAGGGATTAGAGAGAGTGGTCCTTGTGGTGGACTGCAGGTATGGAGAGCTGTTGTGATCGTATTAGATAGATAAGAATGAT